>NW_008629946.1:0-47525 GCF_000691845.1 Merops nubicus
CATGCTGGTGTTGGTATAGCTCCTCAGGTGTAGCGATAACTAAGTTGGTCGTGCTTATAACTGCCAATTGGGTATGCACAATCCCACTGATTTTCAGTGAGGCAGAGGTATCTAACTGCTAACTGTGCCTTTGAGTGCTCCTCCCCACATACTTCTCAAATGAAGCTGAGGCATCCTGGAACAATCTCAGCTCTGCAAGCTGATTTGCTAAGTCTCAATGTTCTGAACTTCAAAACTATTGGCGCACTGATTCATGAGGAATATGTTGCCACTGGCAAACTATGCAGTACTCATCTTTTTTGGGATGGCTGGTGGAAAAGAGAAGCCATTCTATCCAACAGACTGGGAGAACAGGAATACCTCTGTGTTCTCAGAAAAGTGGGAGTACACAGGGTAGGGATTCATAAAGGAACAACTTCCTCAGCCCTGTTTAACGGTGCCCTTTATATAGAGGCAGCAGACAGAAAACAGAGTTTCAGTCCTCATTTTTATCAGCTTTTCTTTTCAGAAACTTTCCACATGCTGTTTTGCAAAACCTCTATTGAGCATTCATGTATCACTGCAGGATGTCCTTCAAGTCAGCATTTTAAGCAGACTCACTTTTAGCTTCAAGAGCTCTGGTATAGATGAATGTTTCTCAGAGGTATTATTTTGCATAAAAGAGTTCTTCTTCAGATAAGTTTGCTTCAAAAGCAGTGTGATGTTTTCTGTGCAAGGAAGAAAACAGAAGTTACACATGACAAAACCACCAGACTTGCAGAAACTTTGCGAATGGGAATATTGGCACTGTTATTGTGAGGCCCACCAAGCATTACTATTTTCCATCAAGTTCACATGGCTCAGGACCTCTGAAATCACAGACCAAGAACTAGTTTGCAGTCTAGATTATAATGGATCCAGTCCAGGTAGATGCTCTGGTCCTAGGGAAATCCAAGCCATACTGGTACCAGGACTAGGGAGGGACTTTTTGCAAGGGTTTGTAGAGATAGGACAAGGGGTAATGGCTTCAAACTGGAAGAGGGTAGATTTAGATTAGAAATTAAGAAGAAGCTCTGCACTATGAGGGTGGTGAGACACTGGAACGGGTTGCTCAGGGAAGTTATGGATGCTCCATCCCTGGATGTGTTCAAGGCCAGGCTGGACGGGGCCTTGAGCAACCCGGCCTAACGGGAGGTGTCCCTGCCCATGGCAGGGGGTTGGACTAGATGATCTTTAAGATCCCTTCCAACCCAAACCATTCTGCGACTCTGTGACTTCTGATAGTACTTTTCAGAGCTCTATTCTGTGAACAAAGAAATCTCTCAGATTTTACAACAAGCTCATATGATGAATATCTAAGTGAAATACCACGTTAACTCTCAAAACATAAGTGCAGTCATCTTATGGGTACACAAAGCTGTGAAGGGAATATAGGTTTCTACTTGTAAGATTTCTTTATCGGAGTGTCAGCAACCTGTCATCACACAGCAAAGAGTAGATGTGCCTTGTGGATAGAGTTGGATGGAAAACGTATATCCGCAATGTGACATAACTCAAACAAAAAAGAAGTCTGACTTCCTGAGGTCTCAGAGCTCCAGTTAATTGCCAGCAGATAAAAACAGGTAGCACCATTCTTTCCCAGCATTAGACAAAACACTTTGAAAAGACAGACACGACATATTCCAGCTGAGGTCCCATGACATTAATAAAATCATGATTACCTGTCAATTTGCTGTCTTCAACTTCAGTGGCATTTATTAAACACATCAGGTAAGGGTTATAGCTGCTATTCACTGTCACCTGTAAGATGGTGTTTTCAAATTCTAAAAACAGAAATCTGAAAAATAAGATAGGATTTTAAATCAGTTTCCCTTTCAGAAGCAAGATGTATCTGTGAGGAATGTGTCAGCTACATAGATGCTCTTCCTTGACAGCGTAAATAAGAATTCCAGAAGGAGCCATGTGTCTCCCATAACATCTCCTAAGTGGGTACCCTTCCCAACTTTATTTCATCAATTCTTTTTGCTGTTGTGTCCCAAAGCTGTGACTCACTCTCAACTGTATGTGTAAGAAAACACACTTGAAAGGTTCACTGTAGATGGAAAGGCATGCCTAGAGGAGACTGAGAATCAAAATTTGGAGTCTTGCCACAAAGAAGGGGTTTCTGAAGAGTTCACCACTGGTGGCAAGCCTCCTAAAGGAGCCTGCTTCCACTGTGAACTGATACATGCCAACAGAGAAAAAAATTTTAAAACTCACTTTTAGATGTATATTCAAGTCAAGGAGAAATTTCCTCCTCTTTAATTTAACCCACGTTAGAACTAGTACCCTAAATTATGGTGATTTCAGGCTTACATTGCTCCACTGGAAGAAAATAGCATACTTCAAATGCTGGAATGAGAACGGTGACCATGATCCATAAATGTAATGACAATATACAAAAAGCAAACTCACCGTGTGATTAAACTGGCTGGTGACAAAGTTTGGTCACTCTGAGTCCAAGGTACGGTCTTGTTGTACAGGGCTTCTGCCATGACAACAAAGTGAGAAGCAACAGTATCAAACACACTGTCAAAACCAGTCCTGTTGGAGAGAAAAGCCGAACTGAAACTTATATTGAATTCATTTAGCAGATCAGAGAAGTTCAGCTTCTTGAGAATGTAGTGACTCGCTTCTATGATTTCTAGAGCTGACACATCATTGGCAGAGTTGCTTGCCACTGCTTCCAACAGTTTTTCAAAGGCAGCTGCTTCGGTTAGATTGCTTTTGGTGTTTAGGAAACTGTCAACAGCATCCCAGATGCTTGAGTAATAACTCCATTTGGTGAGGTGGAAGGAGTCTTGGAGACTCTGCAACAGGTTGTTCATGTGGAGCTCATCCAGTGCCACACTGAAGACTGTGGACAGGTTATGCCAGCCTGCTGAGCTGTCAGAGAAATTTAGGGAGTTCGGTCCCGTTTCATTCACCAGGAAAGGAATGAGCATGTTCAAAAGCTGAGATGGGAGCACATCACCCACATCCTGGACAGGGATGGGGCAGGAGGCATTACTCTGCAGCAGCCCCTCTGTCAGAGCAGCCAGAGCTCTCGCCTGCTCCTGTACCCAAGAGTTTTCCAGCTCGGAGACAAGGTTTAATTTGGAAAGGAAACTCAGAGTAAACTGCAGAGACTGGACAACGCACGACAGCTCCTTGGAAAAGCGTTCACTGTTGTTCTCGTAGAGAGCAGCAAACTCTGGAGACAGTTTCAGGTTTGTTACGGCAAGCTGGAGCATTTTGGTAAAGGTGTCATTGTGCGTTGTTCCACCCTCTACGCCCATGGAATCAAGGAGGGGTTTGCAGGGGCTCCTGGCTAAGGACTCACTGAGAGTGGCGTTCTCAAACAGCATCCCGAGTGTTAGGTGGAGCACATCCTGAGCAGAGCAGTTCTGGGGTGCCCCATAACCACTCTCACGGTTCTCAAGGAAAGGACTCAAGGCTAACTGCAAGAACTCCCAAATTTTGGCCTCTAGTGAAGTGTTGTGCTGTAAGGAAGAATAATTGAAGTCCTTCTGCAGCAGCAAATGTGAGAAATTATGGACAATGTCCATTTTCTCTTCAAATGTTTTGTTTAAATTGGTGTCATAAAGGACCAAAAATCCATATTTCAATCAGTCTCTGGCTATGGTTATTGTAAGAATCAAATAATAGGTTGATATTTTCAAGCTCACTGATATTATAACTTTTCTGCAAATCTTTTAAAATTAAGAAAATCCTCTGCATGGCCTGTGAGTATATGGAGATGTTGGTTCCTCTGGATTCTTCTTCACCGTACAGCTCAAACATGGAGGATGCAAAGTTCATTAGCTGCTTCAGTTCCTTGCTGAAAGGAAGACTGGAGTCATTTGTCATGGTACTGAACTGACTTTGCAGCAGGTCTGGAAGTGACTGTGATGTCAGACTGTCTGTACCATTCCAGTCCATGGACTGAAGCACTTCAGCAACATCCCAGAAAGCACGAAGTTCATTTCCCTGCCTTCCATGAGGGGAACTCTGGAGTTTCCGTATTAGTTCAGACAAAGAAGATATCAGCTGATAATGATGACTGGTATTCACCTCTGCCATGACACCAAGAAGCTGCTGAAGTGACAAGAGTTGTTCTGCAAAATTTTCAGAAGTTAAAGGGGTCAACAAGAAGCCAGAAAATAATGATGACACATTTTCATTTGTGCCAAGAAAATTTTCAATGTCTTCAAGTGAGATTCCATGAAGTGCAATCATTTTAACAACCTCCCATGCTTTCTCTGCATTAACATGAGTCCCATTTAAAATTATCTGATTCCAAATCAGTGCAGCCATAGTCAGAATATCTTGATTTTCATCTCCATAGGGATTAGTGTAGAATAATCTTTCACCACCAACTTCATAGAGTGGGAGTGTTTCTTGAAATATTCTTTTCAAGTCCAGTGTCCTGTTTGTTGCAGAAGTTGAATTGAAGAAAAGTTTTAATGAACTACATAAATAATTCAGATCTGAGGATTTAATCCCAGCACTTGAATTACAAAAGATCTGATATACTAAACTTTTTCCAGGAGCCATGTCGAAGTCCACAAGAATTAGAGCTTTCTTCATCATTTCCAGGAGTTTCACATATTCATCCACTTCCGTTAGGTTCCATTTGGTGGCCAACATGTTGCCAGTGGCATGCCAGAGCCGCAAGAAATGTCCCCAGTCAGACTGGTTGGAAGCATTTCTGTCTACCTGCAGCAGTTCATATGCACTGCTGTTCCAACCAGAAGGCGTAGGTAAGAGATGGGAAAACACAGGCAGCCTATGCCAGCCTGCTGAGCTGTCAGAGAAATTTAGGGAGTTCGGTCCCGTTTCATTCACCAGGAAAGGAATGAGCATGTTCAAAAGCTGAGATGGGAGCACATCACCCACATCCTGGACAGGGATGGGGCAGGAGGCATTACTCTGCAGCAGCCCCTCTGTCAGAGCAGCCAGAGCTCTCGCCTGCTCCTGTACCCAAGAGTTTTCCAGCTCGGAGACAAGGTTTAATTTGGAAAGGAAACTCAGAGTAAACTGCAGAGACTGGACAACGCACGACAGCTCCTTGGAAAAGCGTTCACTGTTGTTCTCGTAGAGAGCAGCAAACTCTGGAGACAGTTTCAGGTTTGTTACGGCAAGCTGGAGCATTTTGGTAAAGGTGTCATTGTGCGTTGTTCCACCCTCTACGCCCATGGAATCAAGGAGGGGTTTGCAGGGGCTCCTGGCTAAGGACTCACTGAGAGTGGCGTTCTCAAACAGCATCCCGAGTGTTAGGTGGAGCACATCCTGAGCAGAGCAGTTCTGGGGTGCCCCATAACCACTCTCACGGTTCTCAAGGAAAGGACTCAAGGCTAACTGCAAGAACTCCCAAATTTTGGCCTCTAGTGAAGTGTTGTGCTGTAAGGAAGAATCACTGAACTCCTCCTGAAGTAGAAGAAATGTCAAGTTATAGAAAGGGTTAAGTATGTCTTCAGTGGAATCTTCACTAGCACTTATATAATGAAGGATTTTCATTCCTGTCCTCAAAAGTTTAGATAAGTTCTCAAAGGTTTTATTGTCAGAATTAAAGAAAAGATCTATAGATTTTAATTTACTGACATTATAATGCAGCTGTAAGTCCCTTAATACGTACAAGGTCTTTTGTATGGCTTGGGTGACTAGTGAGATATTGGCTGCTCCAGAGTTTTCCCCAAACTCTTTAAACACGGCTGCTATAAATTCTGATAGTCGATCCAATTGTTTGCTGAAGACGCTACTTGAATTATTATTCAGCTTTTGTAAATGGCTGTTTAATACCTCTAAAAACTGCCCATAGGCTATGATGCCTGCGTTGCTCCACTTCATCGACCTGAGTTTTTCCCCGATGCGCCAGTAGGCATTCAACTCATCCCACCAGGTTTCACCCATGGAGCTCTCGACCTTCTGCATCAATTCAAACACAGGCATCAGTAGGTACTGATAACCTATGTTGGTGCCTGTCATTATATAAAACATCTTTTGGAGAGCTAGGAGCTGGTCTGTAAAGTTTCTGTAGGACACAGGCTTAAGCAGATAATCAGAAAACATAGATGGTATTTCTTGCATTCCATTTAAACGGTCCCTGAAGTCTTCCAGAAATGCTGGCGTGCTAGTGGAGAGCAGCATTTTGAGAGCATCCTCAGTTTGCACTGTACTAAAATTGGAATTATTTAACAGAACTGGATTCCAAATCATTGTAGCTAATTTTAAAGCACTCTGAATTTCTTTCCACTGGGTCATTATATTGAAAATGGAAGTCCCATTAAAGTCACTCTGTAATTGCAGTGATGTGAAGTTATAGATTTCATCAATTATTTCCTTATTATATGGTTCCTTTAATTTATAATCATGATGTGGATTCATTCCCAGTTCAAGAATTGCATACAATTTCTGTAATGTTTCATTCTTCAAATTTCTGAATAGATTTAAGCTTTTTAATTCACTTCTATTCATTTTTTTCTCAAAGCCTTTTAAACGATGTAGAGACTTTTGTATGGCTTCTAAATCATCTGAATTAATGGACCTCTTGGAGTCTTTTCCACCAATCTCTAGTGACTTTATTTTTCTGGAGGGGGAAAAAAAAAGCATTTTAGTGAATATGAAATCAATGCAAGAGGAAGTGTAAAGTGATTTAGAGCAAAGATCATAGATTTGAATTATGCTGTTACCAATATTCCCTTTAGCTAATGTCTTACCTCAGAACTTCCTCCAATTCAGATACTAAAATCCGATTGTCTTTCCAGTTAACAAAGCGATTACAAATATATCTGGTCACCAAATTGTTTTCTTTATCTACAACAAACATGTCGAGAGTATATTAGTAAAGATCACATCAATTTGGAAACCAAGAGGAGCTCTACGGCAGATCTGTTAAGGATAACATGCATGTACAAAGTCAGGCTCCCACCAGACACAAGAACCTGGTTAAAAATCTGACTGCTCTTGGGGTGTAAATCTTCCTGGCCTTCTGAAGGAAGTCAGGATGATACTTGCATTGTAGAAATGACTTTCCATCTCAGGAATCACCCAATGCCCTTGTGATACGGGTGCTAATGGAGCTCTCCTCCTGCTTTAGCAGCACTTTGTTATCAATGATGCAGCACATGCTGCCCTAATATTTATTCTTGGGTTTTTCCCTTCATTTGGGAATGCTTTTTTACTATCCACATGCCAGCTTAAACTGCAGCATTGCTTATGCCTCCCATAGCCACCTACACTCATCTTGATAACCCCATGTGTCCAGTCCTCTCAGTAGTCACACCTCCCTGTTTTCCCTTCTTGCACTCCATTAATCTGCTTTCCTCTTATCTACCCAAATTTCCACAATCTCCATCAAACAAGAAATAGAGTAAAGACAGTATTAACCCATCTGCCCCTTGTAGCATTTAGATGATGGACCTATCCCTTGCCTATTCACATAATCTCAGCTAGGGGTGGATGCTGAGGATTCTTCCTGTACTGTAAGCTGACAGAGGTTTAGAAGAATGTCTAATCTTGACATATACAGCTTGTTGGGCAGCTCAGCCCCAGCCCCTACCACGATATACTGAGGTGAGTTTGACAGAGCCCATAACTGAAGGCAACTTTTGACAAAACATACAAAAAAATCAAGGTAAAAAATCACCGCTCCCCATTTCCACCAGGACTGCAAACTCATGTTCCTTCATTGTCTCCTGACAAAACCAAGCTTTTTCATGTTTCCATTTGAAATGGGGCATTTTATTCACATTTGTAAAAAGTTGAAAGAAGAATTCATTAAGCTGAGCCCTGAACAGTATGCAGTCTGTATCGTTACTTATTAGCCTGCAGTTTGCCTCTCCCCAGCACCACGGGTTTTCAGCAGAGAAATGACTATATGGAGGAGTCTTACCTTGCTCCAAACAGTTGAGGGAAGATGGAGGATCTGTAACCTCATTCTGAACAGTTTTGAATCTATCATCAGTCACAAGCGATGCGGAGACAGTCTGAGCTGCCAGCACAACACTAAAGGGGAAAAAAAATCCAAACAAGGAAAATAAATTGTGGTTACAGGTTTATGAGAAGAAATAAAACAAGTGTTCAAATAGTAAACAGCTGGAGTACAGCCTATCATTCTTAAAATGTCTGACAGACAAGACATTGCCCCTACTTTTAATTATTTGTTTGATCATGCACAAAGTACAAAGGGCTTTGATGGGAAAGCCATGGTGGTATATTAGCACAGACATATGTGTTGCACTCATTACTTATTCAAAGTGTACTTATTCAAAGGGTTATGTAAAATCTATAGACCACTTAAATCCCCACAATAGGTCTTAGAAAACACTCAGGTAATGTGCCAGCCCAGTGATTCAGTGCTCTGGCTGAATCTCCTCCTCAAAGAAACCAAGAAGCAAGCAGACAAGGCTCCAGGGAGAGCAGAGATCCCTAGGGGACAATATCTGTGGAAGGAAGAAGCAATCACAAATAACTGTTACCATTTCCAATTCTCCTTTCCTTTTCTATTCTGTAATAATCGGGCTGACAGGGAAGCGAGGAATGTTATTCAGTCTTGGGAAAGGACAAGCTGATCATCAGGCATATTGTGTCACAGAGGAAGTCATTTAAAAGACTGTCTGTTCGATGTGTGCAGGTTACCAAAAACTTCACAGTGATTATTAGTCCCTTTTGCTTCTCCTGTATAAAGAGTAGCTCTTCACTTTAGGCATAGGGTCACCGTGAAATGTGCAATCTCTCTCCTGCCTGCAGTTCTGCAGGTGATACACAAAGAACCTTGCTGAGCTGATTTCAGTGGCATGAATAAATACATACTGATTTGTGGGAACAGACTGCTAGCGAGAACAGAGCATCAGGGATCTCTCAGCTCCTCATTTAACATAATATCTCCGTGCAGATTTTGTGGACTTGGTGTTCACCATTTCCACTCTGCAGAGGTGCTTGTTAGTACAAGTCTTAGAGGGGGAAGAAACTGCACTTATAAATTACATATTTAGTTGAGCAGCAGCAGAGCCAAGGAGTAGGGATGCACAGGCTTGCCAAAAGTGGACAGATATCATACAGATCAGAAGGTATCAAACGTGGAAACAAGTGTTGTTGTTGCCTTTTAATTTCAGTCTTTGTTGCCCTTTCATTTTAGTCTTGTCAGGCTTTTGCTGACATTGCATCTAAAGAAGTAGTTCAGCTGATGTGCTTCTCTGAAAAACTATCTTAAGTTAACAAACAGGAACGTTTGTGAATTCAGCCTGTAAATGAAGGTTGTGCAGGTAATAACATTTGCTCCTAAACTTTCTATAGAGTTCATGACTTTGAAGCAACTGTTTCACAATGGTGTAGCTCATCACACGGTTGATATAGATGCTACAATGAGCAAAAGTTCTTTTCTTTTGTATCTTCATATTTATACCACCAAAAAATTCCCTGTACAGCTTTTTTTTTTCAGGAGGTCAGTACTGCTTGAGTAAAAGACATGCCAGGCTCGCTAAGATGTGCTTTGCAAGCATCATTAAAAATCCTGTTTGTGGAATCTCTTTGCAATAACTCTTTACTCATGCATTTACACTGACAGATGCTAGGCATAAAAGTGCTGCAAAGTTCTGGTGATGAAATCCTGTACACCTCTTTGTTGTGCCTATGATAACTTTGTCCAGCTCTGCAGCTGTAGAGCAAAGCAGAGCTGCATAGTAAATATTAATCCTTCCTGAGCACTCAAAACAGAACTGGCTCTCAGGCTGGACTCTGCAAGTAAATGCAAACAAATGCAATAATCCTGTGACTGAAACAGCAGCATGGACAAAACACCTCTGAATAAAATTAAAATTCTTGCCACATTGCTACTGGCTCCTTTAAGGATAAGGACATTACAACTTACAAATTGCTCTCACAATGCAGTGTGGTAAATTACCAAGATATCAAATGTACAGGTTTCTAAGTGCCTTGGCAACATGCCAGTGATGAAAAGTGAGCCCCTCTAAGCCTTGGTGTAATCAAAATGGCAAAGTTTCTACAACCTCTTTTGGCATCTTTACCCAACTACTCATGTATGCAATGGAAAAAAAAAACAAAAAAGGCCTGAAGACAACCAGTTACTGGCTGTCCTCCATGTGCTGTAACAAGAGGACTATCCAGAATAATTTATATCAGTGTCAGTCACATAACCAGCAGATGTTTTGGAACAGAGTGCCCTAATCTCCTAAGTAACTCAAGTTTTCTAGAGATCTGTAGAGACTTTAGCCGAGCTAAGGACCAGGAGAGGGATTTCAGGGCTAAACCCATTTTAGAAGAGTTTTTATTGTCCTGGCTGGCATACAGCATCAAATATTTCAGCACTATTAATTAATGCAGTTAAGCCAGCTTTCTTTTTCGTATAGCTATTGAGCAAGAACACAACTGGTACTTTCTTAAAGGCAGGCATATTTGAAGTCCTAAATGCCAAAACCCGGGCTCTCTCTCCTCTGCTTTCTTAGATCTTGAAAGAAGAAACAGCAGTAAATAATATATTTTTTTTTTATTTATTTATTTATTTAATCAATATATGGCTTCCCTTCAAATGCTTGAGGTGTTCCAAAGCAACTTGAACTTGGCTCTATGCTGTCCTGGAAAGAAGCAGCCAGCTGCTTTCTTTAGCAGAACAACTGTCTATCCAGGAGGACTTTTCTTCAGCCAAAGGTGGTGGCTGTTACTACCTTTTCTATCTGCACATGGACATGACAGTGCCTCTAAGCAGGCTGGAGGAAAAGTAAGAGTTTGTATCAAGCTGCCATTTAAAAAGTGACACATGAGTCACTGAAAATCAAAACACTACTCACTGTCCATATAGACCTTTAGAGATGCATTAGTATGAAGCCATATGATACCCCAAATAAATCACGCTTCTAGGCTAACACCCTTTCTTCAAGTTGAGGGGTCATGTTCTTAGAGTTCAATACACAAACCCATCAACTTCCAGTACCTCTCCTGGCATTTTCTGTATTTTTACCTGCTTGGATTCTGAAGGAAATCAATTATGTCTTGCAGTTGCATGCTGCCCTGGAACACATCTGGGGCCAGCAAAAGGAGATGCCACAGGGAGGTGTCATTCTGCACTTGGGAGATCAGCATTAGAAGTGAGACCATTTCATTGACGAATGCTGCCTGGTACTGTGGGTTGTGTTGCACCTTAAATAACAATGCAAGAAATTATTTAAGAACAAGAACCTTTGCTGCCAGTGGGTCTTTTATTTTTTTTTTTCTTTTCAGCTTGCCCTGCATTTGTACACAACTCTACAAACAACACGTTCAACGGACTCTAGTGACAGGCAATAACTGAGAGAGTGACTGTGCTTTACCTTCACACCCCAGAATGTACAATAAATTCTCTGTTTAGACAAGCCCTACAATTCACAACATCCCAAACAGTCCAAAGACTAGGAATACAAGAAAAATTAATAACAGTCCTCACTCTGGCAAAAAAAGAAGGCATTACCTTTAAAGGGTTCATTTGCTTTAATTATATAGCTTTCCCAAAGACAAGTACTGCTTCATCATGAATTGTTGGATCAGATGTAAGAGTTATTGGATGAAGTTTTATGACTGAGGTAATACATAATTAAATTTATTGCCTTCTCTAGCTTTAAATTTTCTTATTGACACCACATTCTTGCACTGTTATATTTACCTGTCACTGCAGCAGGGCAAATAAAGAGAAGAGGCAAGACCTAGGCAAGGTAAGAACCCTCCATGGCCACTAGCTGATGGCTGGATGTCCTTGCCTTTCCAGTTGTGCACTCAACTCTAAGGCCTTTGGGCTAATCCCATTCACAAGAATCAGCTCAGCCTCATCAGCCTCTATATGCACTTTGGTATAGAGATGAGCAGCTCCCAGCCTGATGGGGTCATGTTCTACTTCCCAAACACTGCAATATTGTGTGTGAACTAACACAGCTACTAGTTGCAAATACCAGGAAAGATCCCAGGCACTTACCTGAGTGAGCTGACTTCTGAACTCTTGGGTAAACGACTCTAAAAGTGATAAGTCAGTAAAGCAGAATGTTTGGTGGATACTGGCTGCCATCTTCTCTTCAGTGAGATTGGGATGTGCTATGTATCGTGACAAGACCTCACACAGAATGACTTTCAAATTTGCTGCTGCTGAATAATGGGTCTGGCTCTAAAAGTAAGACAAAGTTAAAGGTAGCTTTAAAGGAATACTGCATCTGGGGTGGTTTTAAACACAGTAATGAGACTTTTTTTAAGGAGCAGTAGTGACACCTGAAAAGCATTATCATTACAAACACACACATACAGAGTGAATAGCATCACTGGAATCCCTCAAACTCCTCATACAGACAAAGAGAAATGTGCACATTAAGTGTATGTAGGCCTTAATACAAAACCACAAGCACACTGCTGTCTGTTACACGGTATGATGTTTTTGTTAAAAAGGAGTTGTGCCTAAAGGTAGCAAATACCTACATAATAAACACCCAGTGCCTCTGAAGCCACTGCAGGAGTATTGTGGGCAAATAACGAGTTGAGTGACAAAGCCTGTGACGTTATATCTTTAATTTCACATGAAAGAAAGCACTTTAAACACCTCAACTCACACAGATTTTGAGAAAAATATCTAAGGGCCTTGTGTGTGATTGTGTTTGGTAATTCATGGTATAATGTCCCAAGGTGTCTCGTTTATCTGGTTTCTGCTTAGAAGAGCTTTAAAGCTTTACAGTCCACCCACAATAACTGTCTTCCCAAAATAAAGAACATTCACATAATAAGGGAGATTTGAAAGCAATAAAATCTGTATGTTGGTACTTTGAGCTTCTAGCTCTTTAAATGTGCTGATACACAAATGTTCAGGCAGCTATTACACAACCACAGACTTACCTTCCCAAAACTGCGGATTTTGTTGAACATGTTGGTGCTGGAAGTCAAGTTGGATGGTGATGAAATACTCTGCAGGGGTTTTTCTCCATGAGATACCAAATCCCCAAATGCTGCAAGACAGTTTGAAACACTGTATTTTACTTAATGTCTTCTGACCTCTTTGCTACATCAAACCATGACAGAGGATAGTCGACTACAGCTTTAGACATGCCATCATTAACCTATTTCCAAAGGTACAGCCAATGGCATCCTGTAATTACTTAAGGTTTTTTTTTTTTCCCTGATGTAATTAAATCCTGGATTACATTATCTCCTTCTGTAACTTTTTAAAAATTAAATGCATTTTACTATCTGCTTACAGTTCAGCATGAATTTCAACCTCTCTTCTCCAGTCCTGCAGCTCCTCCATGCAGGATGGGGAGCCTTACAAGGAAACCCACATCAGCTCAAGCCACGCGCCCTGTAAAGGAGAAGCTTCCAGGTGGCTTTAGCACCAATGGGTGGTAGCTGGTATTCAGAAACAGCTCTGGCACAGATTTGGAACCCTGCTGCCCACTATACATAGTAGCACACTGCCAGGTCCCCAGCTGACACACACCAAAGTCAACACTTGCACTGAGCTGCACTCCCTAAACCACTGAAAACAAAGCAGCTATGCTGGTTCACACCAGCAGAAGCTTATTTTATTTTTTTACAATAAGATGTAGAACTGAGTTGCTCCCTGCCCATCAGTGTGAGTTGATAGTTTCCATAACTGTTCATTGATTTATTTCCCCCCCACACCCCTCTGCATTCAGTCCTTTCTCTGTTCTGCCTTTTGCTGCCCGTACACCGCAGAGGGAGTGCATTGGCAGGAGTGCTAATTGGAACAGTGAATGGCTGGGGCAGAACAGTCACAGAATGCAGAGCTGTAATCATTCATTTGACCGCCAGCTCCCTGGAGAAAGGACTATCCATCACGATGGCTTGCAGACAGTACTAGCCATTACCATCAATAAATAATAATTGTAATGATATTATGGAAAATTTAAGTCTGAAAGTTCCTTCAGGAAAGAGAATCACATCAGATGAGAACATCACCAACACTGAATAGCCACTGTGGCATAGAAGACGACTTATTTGCTGGATAACTGTGAATAAGAAATACGTCTGAAAAAATCATAAGCTGTTTACGAACAATTTGTGGGCAGTAAAAGGGCAATATTCCACAAATAACCCAGTTATTAATTAATGTCCAAACACTCTGATCTCACATTGCTCCTGTGAAATGCAACCATTAATCCTGTTTTTTTGGCCAAATTCCAAATGTCTTTTCTACAAACAGATACTTGTAATTATTTCCAAGAATTTATACTAATGTGATGGTCACAGTCACATGCCTGTACAGAACACTCAGATCATCTTAGAAGTGCTCTAAGAATTTCATCTCTGTCCAGAGAGCTTCCAAAGGTCAGCCTTTAAAGATCAGCACTTTGCAGAGCAGTGAATAACCTACCCAGCGAAGCTTTCCTGCTTTTAGGAACCTCTGCACTCCATGGAGATGGGTGGTTGTCCTTGGCTGAACTGGATGAGCTCCTCCGCTTACTGGGGAAAGAACAAGAAAAACAAAAAAAAAATCAACACCTGTAACAACTCAGTTTCTTATGACTGAGCTTACACGTAACTGCTGTGTGACTCAGAATTGGTCTGTAGCTGGATTTCATGGCTGGTGTGTTGAAATCTGGGTTGTGCCAAATGCTCATTCCTTCCAGAGGCCTGGCACGTATTTTGGGAAGTACAGTGCAGCACTCAAGCTGGAAACAGGTGGAAGGAATCACGTTCACGTCTGCTCTGCAGGGACACTAAGGACAGGCAAGGCTTGACATATGTATTTATGGCTGCCCAGGGAAATGGTGGATGCTCCATCACTGGAAGTGCTCAAGACCAGGTTGGATGGGGCTTTGAGCAGCCTGGTCTAGTGGAAGGTGTCCCTGTCCATGGCAGAGAGTTGGAACTAGATGATCTCTGAGGTCCCTTCCAACCCAAACCAGTCTGTGATTCTATGATTCTATTTGGTCTAATATTAAACAAACTCTGACTTTTGGAAAGAAAGCCTCATTACACCAAGTCCTATTCCATCCCACACCAGCGTCTGCGCGGCAGAAGAAACAGTGCAGATTTCCAAGGCATAGCTAATGACCCTCGGACTGAGCAGAGAGGCACTGGTGTAAGCTGGAACAGCTCTAAGCTAGAACATCAGGCTGCATGTCCCTAACAAGAAATCCTTCAGGACACCAGGACCTTACCTCATGCTTTCCAAATATTTCACTACAGGTGAAAAGAAAGGGTGGAAGACACTGATGTTGAGCTTTGGTTTTGTACTTTGTTCCCTTTTGTTAAGGGAAATCTCAAGTGATCAAGTCTTCCACACCTTAGCAAAAGCTTCTAAGGAACAGAATCAGAGATGAGATCCTTGCCCATTTTCTCAGCTGGCCACTGGTAAGACACAGTTTTAGGGCAAGTTATACAACAGTTTAATAGGAGCTTCAGTAAGTTGCACAATGGGAAGGGGAAAAAAAACCAGTGTGGATTAGCTGGATATTACAAACTTTAGAATATTACACAATAATATATCCAGACCGTGAAGAGTCACAGCTCAAACACTTTGCCTTCATAACAAACTCACCCACAGTGATTCTCTTCCTGAGGCACAGTTGCACCTATTCATGTTGGCTTCTGGAGCTCTCCCCTACCCAGTCAAGCTTCTGCTGATACTCTGCTGCATCCTGCTAGGTTTGCTCTATCTACTTAATGGTTGGGTGTTTTTTCCTGTAGAACACAATACGTTTCTAAAGCTGACACTGCCCACATATGGGGATGTATACCCACATAGTTGTGTGATACTTCACACAGTCAACTTTTAGCATCAGCAGTGGTCAAGATGATTATTAATGACTCGTGTGTCTTAAGCTATAGATTGGCCAAATCCTTTGATTTTCAGTTGGCAGGAAAAACAGTTATTTCCTAAACAGCTGTACAGAAACCAAACCCAGAAAAAGCAAGGATTTGTAGCTATTGAAATCCATGGAAGACCTCCAGCTTTGGCACTAGAAGTTCCCATTTTTTCACTTCAATACCCTAAATTAACAATTGTTTAACATGCCTAGGGAAAAACAGCAACACTGAGGAAACAAGTGAAGGGTTGTGAATCCAGGCATTCAGTCTCTGTGCAGCTCTGCCCTCTTCTGCTGTATGACCTTGAATCTGATTAGGATTCACCTTGCATAACTTTAGTCATCCACATATTTAGTCATCCAGACTCCTACCCGATGGAGAGATCCTGACCATTGATTTGGCCTGGGAAATGTCAATCTCTTTACACCAAGGAGGACTCCTGAGGAGCCACCAACCCCACCCTGCCTGCTGGGCTTTCTGGCAGAAGACATGGGGCCCACCTTAGGTCTTCAGACTCTCGAGCTCTGGCCAAGGGGGAATTTCGAGGCTCTGACATAGACACTATGGAACAGTCCCTCATCTGAAAGCAAAGATAAGCAGCCAGGGACTTTGTATGTAAGATATCCAGATTTTCAGCTCTCCATTAACCAGCCAGACCTCAGAGTAGCATGTTTCCCAGGGGTGTGTCAGAAATGAGCAGCCAAGATGTAGAAATAACCCTGGCTGGTATATCTCAAAGCAAATGCTACTTGGCTTCAACTGGAGCATCAATGAAATTGAAATGCCTGCACTGAACATTTCAATTTCAACAAACTGACACTCCAATAAAACATGCCCAGCCAGCTCCACACTGCAAATCCACATGCTTTTGTAGGTAAAAACTGTTTCATTTCCATCTGTTCCCTGACATGTTTGATGACTTGCAGAGAGGACACCCATTCTGGTTGGCACCTGGAGGATCTATTGAAAGAGCAGTTGCTCCAGAACAAGAGTGCTTCAAAAGCCTAAGCGTGCCCTAAAGCTGCTAGGGAACATTTGCCACTTCCACCCAAAGCATCCTGAACCAATCACCACAGTGGCAGATCAGAACTCTTGGTACCAGTCTTATCCACTGATACTATGCATGACCTGACAAACAATCATGAAAAAATAGTTTCTTTGCTTTGATCTGGGTGAGGAGAAGCATTTTTCTCAGGGAGTAAAATTCTCTTCTACTATCAGGCCTTGATCAACTGACACATTATGGATAGCTGTCCCTAGTATGACATTTTTTAAGTGTCCCATGTTGCAGCCCATATTCTCACTCTTAAGTGTTCAGATATTTGAGACTGCATCTGTTATAAGAGATATCTGAGATAGATCTGTACTGGACACACTTGCACACACACACTATCCATGGCTGCTCCCTCCACCCCAAAGCACATTTTGCTTTAGAGCTTGTAGCACCTAGATATATTTGGAGCCCTTACAGTCTGAGGGAAGGGATGTCATTAAGTCTTGGCAGCAGATCTCCTGGTGTGTACGGTGTGCCTTTACACCTCGCATCTGAATCACACAGCACGGTTTGCAGGAACGGGAAGAAGCCTGCACTAGGAAGGTTTCGGGGTGCAAGGTAACCTGGAGGAAGGAAAAGAAAGAAAAGTGCCATTATTATGATGTGGACATGCACTTTTTTTGCCATGTGTTTCTATCAGTCTGTGTGATTTTCTCTTCCAAAACTACAGGACTGATTCTCAGTTTCACTGAGGCTCTCCTACTCCACCCTGGCAGCACTACCTCCCAAATCTCACTAGAAACACCTCCTCAACACTGACAAACCATGAAAGGCTATTTAATAGGAAAAAGAGATGAGCTATTAGTTTATAAGGCACCCACCGGTGCCAAAGCAACTGCAGACTTCCCTCTTCCACTCCAAAACGTGAGAAATGAGGTTTATCCTAGGTTTATCATATCCTAAATCTGCCTTTAAAAAATAAAAGTAGGCACATGGCCAGAGTAACCTGAAGCACCCAGAAGAGCATGTTTGCCAGGGCTTGGCTGGACCAGTTTCTATACAACGCCACAAGCTCCAGTTTCAAGCCAGGTTTTTAATACAGGGCTCTGCCTCTGCTTTTACCAGAGGAAGGGGCAACAGCTCCAGGACCAGACAACCTCCTTTGGTTTTTGTGCAGACCTGCCCAGGGAAGGGAAAAGAGCAATCTATCACCAACCTCCCCACTCTGTGTCTCCTGCCATCTCAGAGCAGCTCCTGTCCCATCTGCTTGGTGACCTGTGATACTGGTAGCCAGAGCTGAGAGGTGAGATATATGTCCCTGTCCCCCACTTCTGCAAACACAGAGTAGACCTGAGAAACTAGAGACTTCAATATTTTATGTGCCACTTGCCCTGTGCTGCTTACTGCCAGCCTGCAGAGTTCACCGGCTGCCACTCCTCTCAGTGACAAATGCTCTAATAGATCTCAAGACTCTTCTGGGGGATCACAGCAACATATTATTTAAAATAATAATTTGGAAAATTACCTGGCAAAGAACATTGCTATTATTTCTACTGTGGAAAGGAGCCAGGTTTACAAAAGGCCTGCAGGCAGGCTTGTGGTAATTCATCACCTCACTGTAGTCTCCAAAGATGACCTGTGACTCTCACCCAGGCACAGCTTTATCTCTAACCCCTCCAACAAGGACACCGTACTACATTTGTACCACATCTATTAGTTATAGCAGTGGTCAAACCCCAGACATTCACAAAAGGGATGGCAGTTCTAGGTGCAGTACATGGCTGGCAGAGACTTGACTTTGCTGAGCTCTCCTCAGCACAGTTGGTCACAGCCCAGGGGTGTACACTGCATTCATAAGTCAAAATGCAAAAGCTCATGGTTTTGCACAGGAGTTCCCACTACTTCAGGCCAGAAAGCAACTGGCACAGAGGCCCTCACTGCATCCCCCAGGAGTTACACAGCAGGCTGAGCCAGCTCCTGACAATCACAGAGTACTAAGGCAAGCAAAAGATTTCTCCTGTCCCTACAGGCAGTCCTTCTGGTCTTAAGGCCAAAGGACCAAACATCCTGCTCTAAAGGTTTTGAAGTGTAATTAAGCCTGCTGCACACAAAGCAAGCTTCAGAGTAGGGCACTTCAATCTGGAAGCATCCATGTGTGAATATCCCTACTGTGTCTGGGACGTTTGCCCTTTGAGAACACCAGTTACAACCCCGCAAAATACCACTTTGCACACATTGACATTTTTGCTCATCTTCCTCCTGATCTCCAGCAAACTCATTCCTATGCAGGAAATTTACTCACACACCAGTCCAAAAACACACACCACAGACCTCACTTTATCAATGCCCCTACCAAAACAAAGCTTCAAAGACCTGGGAAGCTATGAGGTTCAGGACAGAGAGCACAACCACAATGAATTAAGACAAGCAGGAGCTAGGAGGGCAACAACTACATCTTCCACTGCCATCCACATCTGCCAACAACAACCAGGGCCAGGAATTAAGCTCATCTCTCCTAGTAGACCTAAAGCAGCTAAAGCTGTGTCACTCCTATCTAGACAGCAAAGTGGGGTACACAAGGATGGAGCTGGGATCTTGGGGAGCACTGTTTTTCTTCAGAGAAGTGCGAGATGTTTACAGAAACAATTGTGCAAGAGATCCTGGTGAATCCAGAGCAGAGAAAGACACTTCCTTGAGACAGAAGCAGCAATAATAAATTTTAAAATTGGACTCAAAGGTGGAACACTTTCAACTAAGCAGACAACGAAACAATCAGTTGCTGTATCACGAACACGGTGTACAGCATAAGAACATGGTGATGATATCAGCTCTTTCTTTTCTTTTGAAACAGCAGATTGAAAAATAAAGAGACAGGAATTCATGACCTGAAGTTTGGAAGTGCTGCTACTCGTGGTGGTGGCACGATGCCTGTGAAGACATCATTGTCCCAATGTGACTGTGGTATTCAGTGAGGCTCTGCCAGCTCACATCAGATGCTGAGCAGTTTGCTGGCACCTGTATACAACCATGGGGCCTGATCCACCACTGAGTCACTGCAGTCATGAACTGGTGTAACCCCACAATGTTCTTGGTGCAAAAGCAGTGTCAATGCCAGAGATGGCTTTTCTGGAAGAGGTCTGGACTCTGACAGCAGCAGGAGAATGAAGGAGGTTTTCAAGAAAGAACATGATACAGAAAAATCTAAAATGTTTGGGCCAAATTCCCATGTGGTGTAAGTTAGACTTTTGCTGATTCTTAACCCCAAGTATCTAGGACAACCATGCTGTGTTAAGCACACAATTAACACAGGCTTATCTGTCAGGATGAAATGAATTGTTATGCTGGCCCTGCTGCCTCCAGGGACGAGATCTCTACTGACTCCAAAGAAAGTTTAAAGACTTGGTTCAGTCACAGGTACCCCTTCTGTAGACACATACCACTGGGAGAAGAATCCCACCCTTGATTTCTCATGTGGCAAGCTGATGATGCTGAAGGAGCCACACCACATCATTCACGATGCCTTCTTTATGGACAAGCCAAGAGCAGGGTGACAAGAACAGGGTGGCCAAGCTGGTAGGACAGGTCTATCACTTCCAGGTAATAAGCAGTCAACCACATCACCATCAGAACCTCTGAGCACTTGTCCCCCTGTTCATACTGCCTTGAAAATTCATGTCCTTCAGGGGCCACAGAGGTCAACAATTGAATTTATTAGAAGCTGGGCAGTGCAGCCACAGGAAGCTCAGCTTCTGAATGCTGCCTCTGGCCGGTGTGCCCGAGATCAGAGCAGAGTGTAAGGCACTGTGCAGAAAACATGGCTGATTTGGAAGCCCAAACCCCAGACAAACACGCTGTGGCCTCAGAGTTCCTTCTTCTGACTCCCTCTCATCCTGCAAAGAAAGGCATTTACAGACGAGAAGGCATGACCTGCTCTAGGTGACCCTGCTTTAGCAGGTGGGTTGGACTAGACGGTCTTCGGAAGTCCCTTCTAACCCCTACCATTCCACATGTGTGAGTCAAGAAATGAATGCACTCCCTGCTCCATCCTCCCACCCATGGTAAGGAGATGTGACTCCACAGAGCCGCCCAGATTCTCTGCCCACACGCGCAGTCACGACGTGGTTAGGCCCTGCACACCACTGCAAGGACAGCCAGGAGGGAAGCTGGCTCCTGTCTCCCTTCAGTGCTTCAGGGGACTTTAACTCCCTGTCCCTCTCTTGGCTGAGATTTACCCAACATGTCAACTACATTAGTACACAATGCAAGCACTAGCTCTGAAATGTTATTGAAGGAGAGTTGGAGACACCTTGCAAATTTCCAAGGACAGCCTTTTGATGGGGATAGTTTTGCAATCTCAAGCATACGGCAAAAGTCTTATGCTTTTTACCATAAAAATAGTGGTAAGTGTTATTTCTGCTGTTGGCAATCCCTTCAACCTTCCACATGCTGCAGAAAGCAGCTCCTTCTCTGCTGAAGTCTACGGCAATGCCACATCCAAAGAATATGGATTTCCCTCACCCTACAGTCCCCAACTTCTATGATCTCACATCACACAACCAAGCAGATCCACAACACACAACATGATTTTTCATTCTCCTCACTGCCTTTAGCTTTAAACTTTTGAATTTCATAAAACTATAACTTCCTTTAGAGGGACCCACTACGCTGGGGGTAGTAGGTCCCTCTAAGAGGGAGAGATCACTGCTGCCCCATGTCTGAGCTGGGAGGTCACTAGCGCATCTCTTGTCAAAACTGACTGGTCTGCAACCAAAACCTGAGCCCAGATCTGTATCCTGTTAGTAAAGACTGACTTCCAGGTTTGCCAGCAACTCAATCCCAAGTGCAGAGGCTTTTGCTCTCCCCTCTCACTGAGAGCTTTGATTTTCTGTCACCATTGAAAGAAGGGCACTGAATCTGGAAAAAATAAGACAAGCATCCCAAAGGGCAGAAGAGGCCAAGGGCTCAGAGCTGTACGAGCTGGCCGGTTGTCCCTGCTCGGTAGCATTTAGCTAGGCCAGTCACATCTCTTAGAGCTGAAAAGAAATAAGGCATGCAGAGAAGTATCAATAAACACAAGATACCTATAATGAATACATGCATGGCACTGGAAATGCTGGCATTTCCATATTTCCTTTCATTCAGAATAAAATGAAAAGAATTAATTTCTTTTTCCTGAATGTTGCAACTTCCAACATACTTTCTTCAACATGAGCAAGACATTTTGCTTCCTTCAGGAAAAGGTGCTTGGTATAATAATGGAAAATGTCAGGGTAATATTCAACATCACACAAGAAAGATGAAAATTACTATTTCACTATGATCTATAAGATTAATTGAAATTGACTGAAGTGTTTAAATCTAAACAGGACCATGTTTTACACGGCCACATTGATTTTGCTGCTTGCATTGCACTGGGGTTTCGGGCATTCTCATCAGCTGAGTCCAACCATCCACGTTGAGGAACCGGGTGATTCAGCAGACCCTAGGCACAGCCCCATGAACACAATCCCCAGTGTCACCCCTTTCAGCCCAAGGCAGTGAAGGCTGCCTGCTCCAAAGAAGGAAAGTAGCCACCATTACCCACACCAGAGCAAAGGAAAGTAAACAGGTAGAATTTCCAGTTATCACTTCTGTTATTTATTATTACTGCTGTCATGAACCAGGGCTACAAAGAGAGGACCATGTCCACATTCAGTGTGTTACACTCCAGTTTACATCAGCCACTGGTGCCTTATGCAAACTGGCAACCAGTTTGCTCAGCGTGCTGCCACATGCCCTCTTTTCCCTCAGTTCCCCAGACCCAGCTCTGCTGCTCTGCAGGACACTAACCATACTGCAGCCCCATCGCTTGAACTTGCAAGTCCCCTTAAATATAATGGAGCTGTGCAGACCACAGCTTTTGCTTTCAAAATATCACCCCTGTGTTCTTTCTCCCTTTTCTGCCCATGCTGTATCTCTGGTGTCAGGGCTTCCTACCTAGCTCTGCCATCCACTCTGCAAAGCCAGACAAAATCTAGATTCCATTTTATTCATATCAAAGACATGGGATTTCCATTATGAATGGCTATTTCTTAAGACAAATGTATGTACATTAATGGTATTTTCTTCCTTTTTTACCATTAATTTAATTTCTGTTTTCTATGCACCCATAGTTCAGTGTTGCATCACTACCATTCCCTGGGCATGAAAAAATTCTCTTGGCTTCAGATTTCACACACTCATATACTGTATATAGCTTATGCAGTAAGCCATAGAATCACTGACTAGTTTGGGTTGGAAGGGATCTTAAAGACCATCTAGTCCCAACCCCCTGCCATTGGCAGGGACACCTCCCACTAGACCAGGTTGCTCAAATCCCTGTCCTATCTGGTCTTGAACACTTCCAGAGCACTCACAACCTCTCTCGGTGGCCCGTTCCAGTGTCTCACCACCCTCACAGGGAATAACTTCTTCCTTAGATTTAGCTTAAATCTACCCTCTATCAGTTTAAAGCCATTATCTCTCATCCTATCACTACACTCCATATTCCTTCCATAGTTCATTAAAAAATCTATACAAATCTCAACTCCCCCACTGGTGAATTAAAGGCATTAATGAGCAAATGACTTCATTAGGAAGTATTGTGTTTAATTGAAAATGCAGTCAATCATTGCTAAATCACACAAAGAGACTTAATAACCATGGCTCTTCAGCAAAGAAAATGAGGGCCAGAGAGATTGATAGAGAAATAAATAAAAATCATAATCAATGATGAAAAGGGTGAGTAAATGACCATCACTTGCAACACAGGGACAAAGAAACACAATGTCATCATGATGTAGCAGGCAAATGGAAAGAAAGTACCTTTTTTTAAACAGATACTCAAAAGTTGTGGAACTTGCTGCCACAGGGTGGTATATGCTGAAAAGTGGACAGTCAGTTAAAAAAAGAATTAGACAAATACACAAATAGATTTGTCAGTGGCTATTAAATATGACCATTTAGATTCAACTTCTTCAGCTTCTGGCTGAAGAAACCTTAAACATCTGAAGATATATGTAGTGGAGGGAACACTCTGTGCTTTGTGTTCCTACACACTCACTCAATCATGCCAGAGCAGCAGCAGGGGACCTAACCCAGAATGGCAATTCCAACTGTTTATCAGTTGTAATTTATATTTATCTAAGAAGTCACAAAACATCCAATGACAATATTTACTGCTATGGTGATCTACTCCAACTTTCTAAGGAAAATGTTTAACTATATTGTGCACACATAGCCCTCCCGCTTCCTTTCCAGCCTTTCCCATACTCACACAGCACTGCTTGAAACTTTATTCCTTTGCTTTGTTAGAGTCAGAGACAAACAGGCCTGTTTCATGACACGATGACTGATGTTGTTTCTCTTTAACCACATGTAACTGCCTATGTCAGCTTTGTTCACATCTATTTCCCATTAACAACTTAAGATCTCTGGGTTTTGTAGAAAGTTTTATGGTAAGACTAAGACTTTCAATCTCTCTCCAAAAACTAAGCCTGATCATCAGATCTATGGGATATGATTAATTTTGATGCAGGATATGTTTTACACACGTGGAGAATGGTCCGAATAGCTGGCTGGCCTATCCCTTGGTGTATAAGAGAAGACAATACTCAGTTGCCATGGCACATGTATTGCTGTGATCTGGTGACATTCACACACTCCAAAACTCATATCTGACCTCAAAGCTGGAGAAAGGGACCTGCAGGGTCCTAGTTACCTGGGAATTAGGTCTTTAGTGGGAGCAGGACCAGGAGGGAAGGGCCAGCTGAGCCTTTCCTTTACCTTTTTCACTCCTCTAAGTTCAATGCCCACACAAGCCCTACACTTGTTGCAGTAAAAAAGGGGGTGAGGACAGTAAGCGTTACAGTTCTGGAAGTACAGCCTACATCTTGCTCCATGTGCCCAAAGCCCCTGGCACAGTAATGATTGATTAGCCCTACTGATTTTAATGGGATTACTCAGACTTCAGGTTGAACACATACACAAGAGCTGTGCTGGATCAGAGCTAATGGTTCATAGCATCATAGGACACAGAATCATTTAGTTAAAAAAGAATAATTTACGTTGTAAAAGACCTATAAGATTATTAAGCCCAACCAACAAACTAACTCTAATAAGTCCACTGCTAAGTCATGTCTCTAAGCATCAGATCTACACAACTTTTAAACACATCCAGAGATGGTGATTGAACCACACTCCCCTGGGCAGCCTGGTCCAGGCATTGACAACCCTTTCAGGGAAGAAATTTCTCCTAATGTCCAACCTAAACCTCCCCTGATGCAACTTGAGGATGTTTCCTCTTGTCCTCTTGTCTGTTCGGTGTTGCACTCCCTATTGCACCATCCTACACTGTTCCCTTTCACATCACAAAGCCCAGTTTTAAGACCATTCTGAAGCTAGCAGGCAATTTCTTTTATCCAGTTTTTGGCCAGCCATCAGAACTGCCATTTCCCCTTGCAATTTCACATTTTGAGCCAATAGCACAAAGATGCCCTCAGCTCACCCCCAAGTTGTAAGACACTGGAAAGCCTCAATATCTATCATACCAGAGCAATTTTTGTTCCTCTGAGAGGCTCCATCACTGCAGTATGCTAGGAAAGGTAGATAGAATCATGGAAAGGTTTGGGTTGGAAGGGACCTTTAAAGGTCGTCTAGTCCAAACCCTCTGCAGGGACTAGGGACATCTTCAACTAGAGCAGGTTGCTCTGAGCCCTGTCCAGCCTCACCTGGAATGGTTCCAGGGATGGGGCATCGACCACCTCTCTGGGCAACCTGGGCCAATGTCTCACCACCCTCACTGTAAAAAATTTATTCCTTCTATCTGGTATAAATCTCATCTCTTTCAGTTTAAAAACATCACCCCTTGTCCTATCACAACAGGCCCTGCTAAATTCTGTCTCCATCTTTCTTATAGGCCCCTTTAAGTACTGGAAGGCTGCAGTAAAGTCTCCCCAGAGCCTTCTCTTCTCCAGGCTGAACAACCCCAACTCTAGACAGCAGAGGGGCTCCAGCCCTCGGCATGTACTTGTGGCCCGGCAGGGCGGCACACAGAAGCTCGCACACACGTGTGTGATGTACTGTCACCAGCACACACCAGCACAGGTCCGGACAGCACCAGCGTGGGGAAACCTGCCAGCTGGGCCCTGCACCCAGACCTTCATCCTGGTGATCTGGTGTTAATCCAAGCATCACTGTCCCCGAAGAACACAATTCCCCCTCTGCCTTCCTAGTATGCTCTAAGTGGTGTCATCCTTGGCTGTCTTCTTTCCCTCAACCTTAATAACTCCATGAAACTCCCCAGATACCCAGTATGGCTCAGTGAGATTCAAGAGCTTGCATTTTTCATCTTTATAGCAACAGCACCCTTGTTCTCCCAAGTGTCCCAATAACATGATGTCCTCAGTTGTCTGCCTAAAACAGGGAGATTGAAGCAGCAGAAAAATCACTACAAGGCTCCTCCCTATGTTGGTGGCCTCAATGGAGGAAGCATTTCATTGCTTAATTCTTACCTCAAGCATTTCAGGTCCCAAATAAGACAGGCCCAGAGCAGACAGCATCTTATTCCAAGCTTATTAAGACCAGGCAAACTAGTTTTCTCACCCACAGACCTTCACCTTCCACCCCCTCATTTAATAAATTAAAAATCAGCACTTGAACCTGAATGCACTGGGTTCATGTAGTGATCAGAGAGATCATAAAGATGAGAGAGCATAAAATTGCAAAGGAGCAGGAGAAAAAGCAGGTGTCAAGGGAAGAGAAATATCCCCAAACCAAAGGCAAAGAAATAAGGAGGAGAGATGGAAACCTTCTAAGAGGTATTGTCAATTCAGACGAAAGTGGGGAAATGACAGAAGTGAGGTCTGCGCCGTGGGGCAGAGCAGAGCAGGAGGAATCGCACCAGAGGCTGACGGCGTTGTGGAGGGAAGGGATGCTCCACGGCCTCAAGCACGAACACACCGTGCGAGAAGGAACTTGACACTAGCTCTTCATGTACAGAGCTTTTGTAGGCAATATTTAATGCAGACAAGGCTAACTTGGTCTTGCAATACAGCCATCTTGTTCTTGTCTGTATATGCAGCAGGGCACTGCACAAAAAGGATCTAAGAAAAGAGCCAGAGCATTTCCCAGCAAGGAGCTGGAACCTAAAAGCTTAAATCCATCTCTAGGCTCTTGAAAAAAGCCTGCACAACAACTGTGTTTACTAAAGCAATGTCTTTCAATACTGAGTGCCTCCAGGTAGTCTCCAGAGCCCAGGTTTAGATTCTTTAAACAGAAGTGACCTTCTTCCCAGCAACACAGGCATCTACAACCGCTGACTTCAGTCCAAGCCAAACAGCTCAGCACCTTTGGAAAAATACTTATAGAATCATAGAATCCTTTAGGTTGGAAGAGACCTTTACTTCTGCATGTCTAGGTCTCAACATCTGAATTCAGATGCTTCAGGAAGTCACTTTGAATTCAATGACTGCCCCAAGGCCCTGCTGTAATTCACTGGGGAGGAAAAAATACTGGTAACTCAGGAATTCCTGTCTCCAACTCTAAACATCCTTCAGTCACACCGTGCAAGGCAGAAGAGTCTGTAGAAAGAAAGGGACTTGTGGAGATCTATGAAAGGGAGGCATTCTAAATGTCACAGAGCTCTGTTTAGACTGTGGGTCTTCCAGCTAAGTGGAAGCTTGGGCAAGACACAGGGGAGTGTACAGCTGGGCACTGGTTATGTAAGGGGATATTTATCCATTTCTGGTCCATCAAAAGTGGGGATATTTAATACAATGCATACTCCCCTTCTGCACTGTTTCAATGAAATATGGCAGTCTGCTCTCTGGCACAACAAAATTAAACAAAACAAAGTTCATACCAAAGCAAGGAGGGACTTAATGAGTCTGTTTTGCTCATCGTGCTGTAGCTGAGTACAGACAAAAATCCGCTCTTGGGTTGCCTAGAAAATGGGAGAAAACTGGCAGAAAAGAAGGGGAGGAAAATGAAGCAATGTAAAGGAAAACAAGCAGTGGAGCTGCTCCACCACAGGCAAATGGTGAAGGAGATCTGGGAGTCTGATGCATGCTTGTAGGTTGAACCCTTGGGGTGGATTATGTCTTATAAAACATATAAACACCCATGACTTATCCAAATGAATGGAGCGGCATGTGTAGCTAAGCCACCATCTCAACTCCCTATAATTTATGGGAACCTATTAATTTTTCCACACTACTGGGAAAAGAGATGAGTTCAGGTCCTTCCAACTATGAAGCAAATTCCTTTAAAGTGCAAGTATCTTTTCAGAGCTTTCTCATCTCCAGGTATCTCGGAGGAAGGACAGTGCTGTGGCCCACCTTGATCCATGACATATGATCTCACATGGGCCACATGATGGGAGTGTTGAAGCCAAGAATAAGAGCAGAGTAGGAGTATCTACTCCTACATAGTGTTGTGCCACACAGCTCTGGCTCTAAACTAGACCTGAACAGCTATGCTGGTACAGGCAACCATTCTAGGGATCAACTAGTATGATATTCCCTCAGAATATTGGCTGTAAAGAGCAGCCTTGCTAAGCAATCTGCTGAGTCTGTCACAAGTATCTCTGGGTGAATGCAATACATCCTATGATGTTCTCCACGATGGCGATGAAACCTGGATGGAAATTCTGGGCAGAGGTAAAGGGCAAGATGTGCTTTGGTGAGAAGAGTTCAGGCAACAAACTCCCTGGAAGAATTTGATGGATTGAAGAATAGATCCAAGAGCACAGCCTCTTTCCATGAAGAAGAACAAATATCTGCAAATGGGACATGGCTTTTGCAGCCCACTGGCTGTCCCTCAGAAAGCTGGGGAAGGCAGAGAACTGGGCCTAACAGGAGAGCACGGACTATAGAATAACAGAATAGGTTGGGTTGGAAGGGATCTTAAAGATCACCTAGTTCCAACCTCCCTGCCATGGGCAGGGATACCTCTCACTAGACCAGGTTGCTCAAAGCCCCATCCAGCCTGGTCTAGAACACATTCAGTGGTGGAGTGTTGCCTACAACTTCCCTGGGCAGCCTGTTCCAGTGTCTCACTACACTCACAGAGAACAGCTTCCTCCTAATTTCTGATCTAAATCTACCATCTTTCAGTTTGAAGCCATTACCTCACATCCTATCACTACAAGCCCTTGTAAAAAGTCCTTCCCCAGCTTTCTTGGAGGTCCCCTTTAGATACTAGAAGGCTGCACTAAGGTGTCCCCGGAGCCTTCTCTTCTCCAGACTGAACAACCTGAACCTCTGTCAGCCTGGCCTCACAGCAGAGGGGTTCTGGCCTTCTGATCATTTCTGTGGCCTTCTCTGGACCTACTCCAACAGCTCCATGTCCCTTCCATGCTGAGGACTTCAGAGCTGGACATAGCACTACAGGGGGAGTCTCACCAGAGCAGAGGGACAGAATCCCCTCCCTTGACCTTCTGGCCATAATTCTTTTGATGCAGCCCAGGATAGGGTTGGCTTTTCTGTTTCTACCACACCTTCTCCATAGCACTAAAGAGCAGGGTTTCTGAATGAGTGCAGAAACAACCACACCCAAGAGAGCTTCTACAGAGAATAATGATGAGGTCAAACTGACAAGAGGGGAGAAAAGAGGAACAGAAAAGGAAGAAGGCGGGTGGGGAGGGCGTGACAGGGTGTGACAGTGCTAGTTAAAGCAAGGAGTGTAATTGGGCTTCTCTAGACTGAGTGGGTTGAGCCCTGAGGAACAGATTGTATCTTATACATAATTCCCATACCTTGCAAAAACCTGTAGTGATGGAAAGGGACTTTTGTCCCTATTCAGTCTAGAAAACAGGTGATAGAGGCACAAAAAGATTGGAAGATACCATCAAACCCAGCTCACTGGCTTTCACACTGCAGGCTTCCAATCCAAAGCTTCCTATTCCACATGCATGCCACAAAACACAGCCCAGTACCTCCGAACAAATAAAAAGGCTGTAATAAAAAGGTCAGAAGCCACGACTGTGATATGTGTTGTAAGTTGGATGGGGATTTTGTGTGGTTAGGCATTCAGATCATCAGAGGAACTGTATGCAGAGAAAGAAATCTCTTATTCATCTCTCCTGACAACAATCTCTGCTGACCTGGAAATACATCATCAAACAGATGGCCTGGGACAAAGAAGAGAGGTGGTTTTTTTCCTCTTAGATACTAGATGCTTTAGTTGAATAAAATCACATATCAGATGAATTTCAGCTCCTTGTTCTCCTCAATGTTTAGTTTTCCTACAAGCATCCTCTCAACTGGTGACATTTATTTGGCATGTCATTTCCCTTTGGAGTTCAGTCTGGCACAAGCTGCCACTACATTAGGTGCTGCATGTCATCCTTCAAAGCAAGCAACTTGCTCTTGCAGGAAACTCTTGCCACTTGTTCATTCTTGATTGATTATTTGCTAGGTAATTTCTCTACATAATCCTCAATATATTGAATGTCTACTAGATGTCCTTCAGAAGAACTTACTGTCTTGAATTTGAGCTGTTTTAATTGAGCAAGTAATGGATTTAATGAGATTTCTGTGACCCTGAATACATGAGATAAGCTTACAGACTGAAATCTTCTGGGGGGAGGCGTATCTCTAAGGCTTCAAAACTCAGCATCTGAGCAGCATACCCTATCTCTGTGCCATTGATTCTGTGCTTCCTGACTTGCATTTACCTGCAATAATCTCTTGACAGCAGCACTGGAAGCTGCTTCTGGTCACTACTTAATGATTGTGTCCTTTACAGCAGCCACTGGAACTCAGCATAAAGTGGATTTTACTGATGTTCAGAATGAAGAAAAAAAACCCTCTCCTGTAATAATCTTCCTACGTGTCCATTTGTCCTCTCCCCCCTTCAGAAAAGAAGGTTCTCAAATTATTTCTGTTTTGCTTTTCAAGCAAAAAGTTGATATAGTTTTACGGTTGTCAACAAAAGAGAGTAATTGTCAGGTGGCTATTCTTATTTAAACAGAAAATCAGCAGAAAATGGCTGTTCAGTGCTCTAGTTAATGTTCTTCATCTTCTTGGAATTCTTGGATGGTCTCTGAACATGTGGATCACAAGAACACACCACAACCATTATTTTGCATCATAAAACCTCTCTTGCAATAGAGTATTCCTACCATCCACTTCTCAAAGACACAAACACCTACTTACATACTAACTGAGACTTGTCTCAAAAATCTACGGCCAGTCCAGATACTGCCCAGTTTTCACCTTTCCTGCAAAGCACAACTGATGGAGCAATTCACCGCTCTTGAGAACATTCCTTGCAATCCATTAACTCAAAGATGCAACCATCCAGAGCTAACATGCTCCAAACAAATAAACATTCAAAGTAATCACCATGTAGAATAAAAGAATAAGTATTTTACCATCCAGCTGGCTCTCTTGACATTGCTCTTATCTGATTTATGAGGGACAGGAAGTACTGGATGCAGTGGCGTGGGAGGACTGCCATTTCCACACTTGGCAACATCTGGGGTTTTCACAAAGTACAACACGTCCTGTCTTGCCTGCTCCAGCTGGTTCAAGGGAATTTGGAAGAACTTTGAATATATAACATGCCTGAAGAGGCCCTATTCTGGCTGCAGATGGGCTTGGGGTTAAAAGACCACCTTAATACACAAAGAATGTTTTTCTCCATTGAAGACTTCCTGTGATACCTTCAAAAAGTCACTAACTCAGGCTTCCCATCCCTATCTACAAAAGGACATGCACAAACCTTTAGTGAGATTAGGCTGCAAGCTCTCCAGGACAAGGGCTACCCCAATTGTATGTCCAGTATTTGTCACAGTATGGCCCTTTCTCACACATCGTACAGAAACAAAGGGTTTGTAATCAGAAAATCACACATGTCACTAAGTCAAATAGTTCCAGTCATCAAGTATAGATCCCTCACAACCACATTTTACACATCTGATCAGTACAAACCCTGGAAGCCAACTGCTGCCAGAGTCTGTCTCCTCTCCCCAAATATAGTCTCTTACAGTCTCCTTGCCCCACATATAAAGATCCAATAGTGCCCATGCCAAGGCTCTGTTCTTGCCCAGCCAATGACACCCTGATGCAGGTCATCCATGGTGGTGTCTCTTCTGCGAATGAGGTGTTGCAAATTTTTTAGTAAGGGTAATTTTTGAGGGCCTACTCTTACCCTGTTGCTGGGAGACTATGGCTCTCACAGCTCTCTGCAGAACTTTGCACCACAGCATGTGGAAGTGTTTCAGCAGACTAGATGGGCAACATGAAGCAAGAACCTTACATATACTTTCAGGGTCTCTGCAGTAAGGGCAAGGAAACCCTCTAATGAGCAGATAACAAAGGCTGGCTGCAGCTCCATGATTGATTTCTCCCAACACAAATGTAGGCCACCACTGAAAAGAGGGGCCCAGGCCTTTCACACACTCATTCTCCTTCCTGAAATTCTGGGGTCTGAACCCCAAGCCCTGACTTAAGGTTGACATATGGGGGATTCCCACAGCCCTTCATACAGAGGGGGTGAGTTTGCCTTATTCCTGCCCCCCAGGGTGCGGCCGGCCCTGCAGGGAGAGCCATAAGGGAAATGAGCCCCAGGGGTCCCACACTGAGTTGACAAAGGGCAGGGGTCTGCTTGGGGATAAAAGCTGGGACCACTTACAGGGAGTCAGGAGTGTCTGTCTGTGGAGGGCACTCCCCAGAGCTTCCTGGTTCAGGGCAGACCTCCTGACTCTCCCTGGAGCTGGGCCCCACTCTGTTTAGACCTTTGTGAACGCGGGCGGATCGGGTGAGAGTCACTATGTGGTAACATTTCTCTTATATGTTTAACTTGCGGGGCTGGCTGTTTCCCATGCCAACTGTGGGCAACCTCCGGTATCTGTTTGTACCACCTGTTGTGGGCCGAGTTACGTCCTTTGTGAGATCGTTGGGGGTGGCATCAATTATGTACCAGCTGATTGATCTGTTTGTACCCCCAGCGATCATTCATGGAATGTCCTTCTTGTCTACAATACAGTCTGTGTATTGGTTCATCTTCTTGCTGGTGGTGGTATCATTTTTGTTGGGCCTGGTCATTGACAGAACACTTCCCTTGAGACTGCACTTGTAAGGTGACAGAGAGCAGAATCAGGGATTTGATCCAACACAAAATTTACACTTTGGAAGGGAAAAAGGCTTCCAACTGCATAAATTCCTAGTTGTTTTACCATATAACTTCATGAACAAATACGGCCGGGGTTGGGCCCTGCAGCTTCTGATGTTGATAAGGACTCCTTAAATCAGTTTAAGTTTTTTAGAGCAAATACAAGCACAGCCATGCTCCGAGATGTAGACATGTTCTCCTGACCCAAGAAGCAAGGCTTGAAAGCAAAACTGACCTTGTGTAAACTCTTCACCCATTTAACTACCACCAACTGTCCACCCACCCAAATCGCTGCTCTTTGACTTGCTAGAAAGGGCTCACATACACCATCAGGTCACAGGAGCCAAATAGGTTACCACTCCTCAGGTGATCCTTAGTAGCAAGCTGCCTAAATAGGTGCTTTTTGCCTGTAGCATGCGCAAGGTGAAATCGTTCATGTTGACCCACCTCACGTTTTTCACTTTGCCTTCATAATCCCACTTAAAGCCTAGGTCTTTACTGAGTTAGATCTCCTCCAGCTGCCCTCATCACTCAGTTTAGGATGTAAACTTACACTGCTGTGTGCAACAGCAAGTATCTGAGTGCCACATGATGAGACAGTCCTTTAAAGCAGTTTTCTAATTAGAACACGGAATTAAAAAAAAAAATATAAACATGGACAGAACCAGCCTCAGAGGAACACAGACATTTTATTTACAGCATGCTGCATCAGGAAATCTCCACTGGAAACTACACAGAACCAAATTTGTAAAAGTAACAAAACACATCAAATTAACACATCAGTCACCAAAATGGGAACTAAATCCCAAAGACATAAAAACAAACCAGTTACTTACAGTTTGGCTGTGGTTCTGGAGGGAATTTGAGACGGATAATGGCCAAGATTATGAAAACAACCACGGGCCAGGAAATTAAAACGAACGACCATACCTATAAAACAGCAATGAAAATATATCGGTTACATTTGTCGCGTTGATGCATCTCAGAGCTTGTCTGGAATGTACAAGTACTACCCTAAATGAGTTACCAGATGCATTATAAATCACGCCTGGCTTGGTATGCATACTATTAAACCTCAAGTATTAGCTATGCAGGAAGGAGAAGCTACGTAAGATTTCAAGAGCAAATAACAAGCCTGGAAATTAACAGAAGCCTTCCTGTGTTTCCATCGGGCCAATAATTATGGGGAACAGTGTTTACACAGCTTTGAGACACTGCTATGTAATAGTAAAAGCATGCTGAGAAGTACCAGACTTTTGGATGTGCTGATCACAAGATAAAAGAGCTGAAGTGCAAAAGGTTAGTTTCACTTTCAGTGAATGACACTGCTCAGACAATGGGCTAAGATGACTTTGATTTGATTACACCTCAAAATTAAAGTGTTTGGCAAGTGAATTGAGAAGTCTATGGCATCACCCCCCCCCTCGAGTTGAGACAAAATAAAGGATTTTCATAATAGTCATTTACAAGACATTGAGCTCAAGCATAGTAGAGGAAGAGGTTTATGGAGTTGTGTAACTAGTCAAGTGGAGACGTCACAGTGGGACACCAATCACCAGGATCCCTCACATGAGCTTCTGACGCCAGTAATCTAACTAACTCCCTGGCACCTCTGCATTTCCAGGCTGTGGCAGTCCATACAGATGAACCACGAAATGATGTAAAATTGGTCTGGTATTTTGGAAAAAAAACATGAATATTTGTAGATCCCTTGTCTCTGACATGAGGGTTAACAATTTCCATGGACAAGAATAAAGACAATAGTCTACTAATCATCTAGTGTAGTAATAACCATTGTGGGGAAGGGGCCCAAAGTCTGTCTTAAAACTACAGGTTTTGGAGTTCTGTAAGCTAGGAAAATGCAATTAGTCAAATCATCAGGTGCTTTTGTACTAGCTTGCTACTGTGCTTACTAGATTAAAGTTTTCCATCCATCAGTAGTTAAGCTCAAGCTGCTCTGTGCTGCAATATTGCTGTTTTCTCTTCATGCCAAATTTTGGAACTGCGAAGATGCTGGTCTTCAAAATCATCCCATTTTTCTTTGTTGTGTCGCCTTTGTTTGTTTGTTTGTTTTTTTCAGATCAGCACATATTACCACAAACTGTTTTTCGAAAGTAATTCTAAGCCTGTAATAGTGTTTCCTTTTCCTGCGACACTTACTGGAACATAAAACCAACCAGACAGACAAACAAATCCTGGAGATCAATTCAGCTTAAAGATGGTTGCTTTACAGCAGCTCCATCCCTATCATCCCTGACGAGATGACACAGCCATGAAAGTAGGAGCAAGATTCATGTCCCAAATTAGGGAACTGACAAACCACAGGGCACCTCCCCACACATCCCTTCAGAGAGGGTACCCTTATAAAATTTCAGTACTCAGTGACATCTTAAATTTACAGACAGTATTCTTCCTGGCTTTTATATACACGCTTCTAAATTGCAACAAGATTTACCACCAAAACTAACATCTTTTTATCATTTTTTATATCGCAGGCTATCCCTATAATCAATCCCCCAAACATGCTCTTTAACTCTGATGAATTCACAAGCAAATGGTAGTGTTAATGTATCCTCGTTGTTTAGTACCACATAAGCTAAATTAAAATTATGGGGTAACAGCACAGAAACTGGTATGAGTCAGAAGCTGCCTAAAGGAAGGGCAAGAGATTTGTCATATTCTTGGGGCAAGAAATGAATACTGACTGTTTCTACTCAGGGAAATCTTCATACCTCTCCATTTTGAGTTTATACTCCCCACTTTTCAGACAGCTCTTCCCTCAGTGTCTGTGTCCTTTGACTTAATTGGATTTAATAGTAGCTGGGCACACTGGTTGCAACACAACAGCATTCCCACTGGCCCAGGCATTTCTAGTTAACAAGAACAAGACAACCATCCTGGCCAAACTGCTTGCAGGTGGAACATGTTGACTTGAGTGGAGCCATAACCAACTTCAATTTGGCTCTTGAGACATTAAGCTTTGTGTAGGTTGCATAATCCTTTGATTGCTGGATTATTTCACTGCTGAAAGTAGATTTACTTGCTCAGACCTTACTTAGCATTTCTGGATTTTTTTATTCCTCCTGTCTCTAAACAACCAAGCTGCCTAGAAGTTGCAGATGGAAAGCAATAAAACCATGGAATGGTTTGGGTTGGAAGGGACTTTAAATCTTATCTAGTACCAACCCCCCTGACATGGCAGGGACACCTCCCACTAGACCAGGTTGCTCAAGGCCCCATGCAACGCGGTCCTGAACACTTCAGGTGCACAAGAAGTGCAAGAAGCACCAATTTCTCCAGTTCCCCTTGATAGACAGGTCAACCCACACTCCCGAGAAGGCTTCCCCCTAAACTCATGACTATTCCCTTCTTGGCAGGAGAGAGCTTCAGCTGATTTCAACAACTGGAAACTCAAGGAGGCTGTTGCTCTCCCTATGCTGTACAGGTAGAAGCTCTCCCTCCAGGGGCTCCGCGGAGAGCTCGCAGGGGAAATAAGGTGTAAACCAAAAGGCAGAAGGGAACGTGTTTACCAGCCCTGCAGAAGCTGATACAGAGAGTGGGAAGCAACTGGGGTCTGACTGCAAGGGGGAGGACGGGGACTGCTGGGTGTCCGACCATTCTGTGACGTACGCATCAGCTCCAGCACGGGCAGCCAACACCACCGCCTTCACTCACCAGAGACTGAGAAGCACAACAGAACACTTCCCTCACAAAACATGCTAAAAAACGGCTTTCTAAAAGCCTGGTCTGTAAGTGAAGTCAGATTACAAAGGTAAACTAAAAACAAAACCGCAGGCAGGAGGACAGAGAAATCGGGGCGTGTTTGGGAGCAGAGATATGGGTTTATCTCCTCACACCTTCTCTAGTCTCAGCAAGCTCCCTAATTTGGAGCAAGAGAGGGAAATGAAGGAGAGTAGCAGGGAATGCCTGCCATAAAATAATCACTAGTGGCCAGATTTTTACTTTAATTGACATTTCAGTTCTACAGAATTTATATTTCAACTCCACAGGAAACCAGAATTAAAGCAAGTGAGACTGTCTGGTCAAAAGCACAGGTGGGGCTTTGGTTAACACAAACACAAGAGCTGAAAGAGACCCAAGCCTTAAGCTTCTAATAAGACTGTTAGAATTTCTCTTGAGAAATGAAGAGGTAATTTATTTGGATTCCTCTGCATCTCCTGTGTCCTTCACAGCAGCAAAGGGTACGCTGTGGTGCACAGCATGTTCACAACTCCTATGGAGGATCACAACGAGTCAGATGAACTCAACACCTCTCTGAATCAGGCTCCAAAACCAAGACACAGAACAAGGCAGGCAAGAATGGACCTTGCAGAAGTATGCAGTGATATGGAGCCTTTCACTCCATCCTCCTATCACACCTTCCATAGCCATTTCTCTTCTGCCAGTATTTTCTGGACCTGCTAAGGCTTCCACTCAACCCAAGGAAGTTTGAAAATCATCACACCTGGACTGCTAGCAAGAGGACAAGCTGAAATGCAAGTCCATGAAGTGCAGCATGCTTCTGCTGAAATGACAGTGCAGTCGTATTGGAACTGGACTGGGACAAGACTACTGGGCAAAGTTTTGCTTGGATGCACAATGCCTCCTAAAGCCTCATTGATGCTGCTGCAGCTCAGGTTACTCTCTGGACATTGCTGGCAATAGTTTATCTTCTGGAAAGAAAGACCATATGGGGTGTTTGATTTGCAATGCTGGACTGCACTGGAAATCTGTCCTACCTGCTTCCCTCAGAGCTATTTTTTTCATTGTCCATCCTTTACAAATGGCTCTAAATAAAGACACCCCCCATCATCCCCAAATCCTAAAGACTCCCTGGAGGCCGTACGCCAGCCGTGGGGTCTGCTCACATGGAAGCAGATACAGAACTGCAGCCTTAATACAAGCCTGCCCAGGAGTTCGTATGGTTTTGTTTGCATGGACAACTGCCCTGAGGGAACAACAGTAGCATCCGTGGTACTTGTTCTGGACTCCTGAGTCCTCACACATGAGCTCCATCACAAGATAAATCACTTTAGCTTAAAAAGACCCACCTCCACTTCCATGCCATTCCCTTCCTTCCCTCTGCCTCTATCACCGCTCTTCAAAATATTTCTGTTTTAATATTCTGACCTTCCTGTCCTGCAGTGCCCAACTTGCTCCTCAGATCCTGTGATTTCCAGGTTCCCCTTCCTCTACTCCTTTGTTTTCACACTCACCGGCTGCCTCTTGACACTCAGCCAGTTCTTCCACAGCAGGATCCTCAAGTGCTGGGAGAGCGCAGCCATCCTCAGCTGACCCAGCCAGAAGCGAGCGGGCTGCGTGTTCTTCCTCCCTAGGCTCAGGAGGCAAAAGCAGAGGCTCTAACCCAAATGGGCACCCAGTGTCCAATATCCAAGCCTCTGCTTCTTCCCCACAGCATAGCTCTGAAGCAGCTACTTCATCCACTTGTGGCTGCTGTACTCCCAGGAACTGGAGCTCTTCTCCTCACAGCAATAGCTCCTAGCAAATTCAACAGGTTCTTCCTCTCCAGGCAGGCAGGCAGAGGCAGCAGCCTGCCTCCACTTGTGTTAATTACAATATCCAGCCTCTCCTGGCTGCTCCTTGTTCAAGCCCTAACTGATAAAATGGATAGCATTCCAAAAAGATGCTTCTGCTTAAACAAAAGGTGATGCATGCCACCTCCTCCCCATGATGAAACTACCTGTCTGCCCACACACTGCTTCTGCTGGAGAGGTGTCATCAACAGCAGAGTTCGGCTGCTTGCCAGGCCAGCCTGACTTCCCTGAGCTCACAGGGAACGGCTGGGAAGAAGAAAAAGTATCTACAGCCACAGCATGCATCTTCCTGACATTGCTGATTTGTAATTTGAGGGGATTTTTAATACTTTTGAATGTCTCTAAAACCTACCCATCCAGGGTAATTAAATGAAAGAGTTAAAAAAAAAAAAAAAATTAAATTGAAGAGACAGATCTGATCGCTCAGCTTCCTGCATCTTCCCTTTCCTCCAGGATATCATCCCTGGGGTTCTTACTGATTGAATTCAATATAACACATCAAATCCACTGGGAATGGCATTGCAGGATCAGACCCCACAAAGATTCCAGAGCACTAGTGTGACTTGACTACTCCTATTATTCAACTGATCATTCCATTTTTCAAGCTAGTCTGAAGATATCTAAAGAAAAACCCACTGGAGATGAACAAATAAAGTGCAGGTACACAGGGAAGCAATGACAGCAGAGAAGACTACCCATTGCACCAACGACTGTAACAAATTTGAGTTTTGAAACTAGATATGGACTTGTTTGATGAGCTCTGGTCATCTAGCAGAGCTCTGGTCCCCCTTGGGAATGGAGCATGTACCCCATCTGCTAATATAGAGATCATCTGAAAGTAAGTACCAAAGCAGGCCATGTAATACTTCACTGCTTTCAGAATATTTCATAAGACCAAAAAAAAAAAAAAAATAAATTGTCCTACATGGCATTTCTTCCAGCCACAAACTTGGTGCCTCAAAAATGAAAAACATCTTGAATGAGTCATTGCCAAGCTTCACACAGGGACAAAAGTGGAGGCAGCAGCTCTGCCATCCAGAATGATCTTGGAGCAGAGGACCTTTGATCTAAGGGCTGCTGAAAACACTGTGAGAGAGAGGGGGATGTGGTACACAGTGAAAAGAGACAGTTTCTGTGGATTGGTTAGGAAACACTTCAAAGGTGGGAACAGCAAGAGAGATGGAGCAGTCTCTGCCCCACATACCTTTACTCTAAAGAGATTGGACATTCCAATGGTGGGAGTGGAGCTGGAGCTAAAATAAGCCTAAAAAGTTTCCCTGGTTTAGTTTTGATAGCAGCGGGAAGAAACCCAAATGTCTAACCTCCTGCTCTACATTCACATTTTTTTCTACCAAATGTCTTTAAGAAAGAGAAGAAACTCCTCTGGGTTTGTGAGCCAAGAACAAGCACTGCTCCTCAGAATGCTGCTCTAGTTCAGCTACACACAAGAGCCCGAGCCAGATTCATTGCATTTGGTCCAAATACCATTTTCAGACTTGATTCACTTCCTTTCTGGAGCTGTAAAAAGAAATCCAAATATAGATAATTCTGTTCTGAGCGGGTAAGAGAGAAGAAATTTGTAATTCCACCATTCACCGCTTTGCCAAGGTCTTTTAAGGCAAGTGTCTGATTGCTTCTTTTTGGTATTCACTCAAACAACTGTTTCAAAAGAACGCTGTGATTTGGATAATAATTTTCCCAAGCAAATGCACATCCTTACTTCCTTTGTGAACAGAGTCAACAAACATTCCCCTTGGGAAGTACCCAAAGGGTAATTTGTTCAAGTTCACCACTATAAAACCAGAATAACTCAATATCAGTTGGCTCTTGGAGCCTGCACTCAACTCTCCAGACACCATCCTGTTCCAGTTTGAGAATGCAAGATAGAGAACTTTATTCTACCGTTTTGCTTTTTAGTTCCTTTACTTAACAATTCCTGCAGGTGGCACAGGAGGACACCCCCGGACAAAGTGACCAGAGCAGACAGATGTCCTAGTGACAATGCGAATGTGCAGTTATGCAGAGGGGGAGAAAAGGGAAAGACCAATTCCTTCCTCCTCCCAATATACCCTCAGATGATTTATTCCTCTGGTTGAAGAATTAGGGCTCTTCTGGGCTGAAGGGCAAACCGTTGCTTCAGATCACAGGGAAGAGAAGCAGAATCTGCTTCTGTCACTGTGAAGCTGAGGAAACCCTCAGGGGAGCTCTGAACTGTGATTTCATTCAGTGCAGGTCTTTAGAGGCACGACTCATCACATGTACAGCAGTGGTGGTTGTAGCTCACAAGAATGTCAAGCAGAGGATGTAGCTTCCAGGGCAAAAAACCTTTCCCCATGCACCAAGAACTCAAAAACTGAGAACTTTTCCTGGGATGTGCTTTGAAGTGGAGGAGTTTTTCCCTTGGTAAAAAAAAGCATGCTCAAGCTTTCCAAGTGTGCTGAGTTACCTCTATAGGAAATGGAAGCTTAGAGAAGTGACGTAAGACCTGGCCCAGGTTGCCCAGAGAGGTGGCTGAAGCCCCATCCCTGGCAACATTCAAGGTGTGGCTGAATGGGGCTCTGAGCAACCTGCTCTGGATGAAGATGTCAATGCTCACTGCAGGGAGGTTGGACTAGATGCCTTTGAAAGGTCCCTTCCAACACAAACCATTCTATGATTCTAAGACAGAATTGCTAAGAGAAGAAGATGAAGTCCATGACTGAGCGATCTGCAAGAGTGTTGGAAACATGCTCCCAGAAGGACATGTCCTGCTGGGTCCTGCTGTATCAGGGCTAGCAGCTGTGTGTGCCACCAGCTGCAGCACTATGCAACACAAGGGAGGGATCCACGAATAGAGAAATCTGAGACGTGGAAGAGCTGCTGCCCAGGGCCACACCAGGGGTGCAGAGGGCTCTCTAACACACTGAGAGGATGAGAAGAAATGGCCAACCTTATTGTTAATGTTTCACTAGTTGCTTGTTCAGAACAAGAGGTCCACACACCAGAAAACTAACAGCACCACAAACGGGCATCTGCTCACTGACACTCTTGGCTTGGCTTTTGAACACAGCGGTAGCTGGAGCAGATCTGACAGGGCAGGATATTTACCCCCTTGAAGTCAGTGCCAGACAAGAAAGAAAAAAACCTATTCTATTGGCTGCCAGGCCCAAACAAAACACTAGTCTTGGGGTGACTATGCATGCTACAACTAACCCACAGCAAAGACTTCCAGAGGCACGGAGGCCAAGTGGTTAGATGCCCTCAGGGGCTCCAAGAGATCACACCAGCAGCGAGTGAAGAAGGATAACCAGCCTAACTACCATGCACAGAAAGGAGAATGAACCAAAGCAGGTCTGCAAGGAAAGTGATGGGGTAATGCTGCAACTCATGGAGAGCCAGGACTCTGAATTTGTTACTTCCCCTTGCAGAGTTTGCAGTGTCTTGAATTAGTGAGCTTAGCTCAGGAGCAAGTCCAGACTGTGCAAGAGATGGACTTCTCTTTATGGCTTGTGTAAACTAATATTCTACCAAATATCTGACGTGCTCTTCTTGGAGATGATCTCAGAGATGCTGTGCACAGACTTTAGCTGTCATGTCTTACCTACAAACCCAGCCAGGCCAAGGACTGCTAAATGAGCAGCCTTCAGTCCCTTGCTCTTGTCTGCAAGCTGCAGGGCACTCGCAGACCAGTGCTGAGCAGACCCATCTCCTCAAAGGTAAGTGCACGCTTACGTGTCCTGTTAAACAGCACTTCACTGAAGCTGCACGCATGAGGAAAGCACTACAAAATACGAGTGTCACCATTGCTACCAGAACAGAGAGGCAAGAGCAGAACAGAGGAAAAGACGCCTTCATGCAATAGGTACAACTAATTTTCAAGCTCAAAGCCTTTGGCTCTTCATGTCCACAGAGCAGCCCTCTATCAAAGGGCAGGCCTTTAAACCAAGTCCAAATTTCAGGATGCTCTGAAACCAGAATGAGCAGGAATCAAAGAACATGACATGCCCTTGCAGCACTGAGGAAGGTAAAAGTTAAAAGTCTACACCCAGCTTAAATCACTGCCTTCCTCATGGGTAGAGAAGCAGTTGCCCGAGGACTTGACAGCGTTAGGCAACACGGTGCACGGTGCTGGATGACGCTGAAATGGCATAAGGCTCTTCTGCTCACTGCAGCACCATTTGCTGAATGATAAAAAAGGCTTTTGTTGAGCAGCCCACAGCATTCCCCAGTAGAGAGACTGCACATGATCTCTGGGTCACTCCCAGTTCCTTCCTTTCGGCTTCTAAAGGAGCCAAGAAATGTAAATTCCTCACATTTCCTGGGTGCCTACTTTCAGGCACCTGAACAAGGCACAGTTTTAGAGGGATGCTCATTCAGCATTAAAAAAAAAATAAAAAAATCAGAGATCAGAGAAAAAAATTAAAATGGGTAGCAATATTTTTAGCCTTTATGAAAACTGTGAGTGATGTGGCATCACTACAGTACCGCTCTGCCACAGGCAAAGACATTTCCACAATTTATTAGTGATTTCCCCCCCTCATTAAAATGCATTTGCTAAACCACCAGTTTTCCCTCCAGTGGTCCAGAGTCAGCAATTAGCTTGGAAATATAAGGATGTTGTCACGCAGAGCCCACCCCAAAATGTTCAAGGAGAACGGCGCTGCTGATTTTTGGCTCAAAGCCCTTGGTTATTAACTGCTTACTTCTGCAGAGCAGCTATTGCAGGAACAAGCCCCCCAAAAAAGCACAAGATTTGGGATACTCTGATATCAGAGCAGATATAACCAAAATGAAAGTGTCTTAGCTTCCTAGAAGTTAATTAGAGGCACCACAGGCTGAAAATGTTTGGAACAGGATTTTCAGAAGATCTTGTAATTGCTTTGTTGGTTTTGTTTGTTTGTTTGTTTTTTCTCTCTTATGTCAACAATGAGCTGCAGGAGCAAATTTAGAGAAGGGAAGGAAAATGCAGCTTTCAGCTTTACAGCCATGGTGCCTCCATGCAGTGTTACCAGCCCTCTACCCTACTCATTTGCTCCTAAGGTCCTAGCAAACCTACAGGTCCATGAATCATTTCCCACCACACCCAGCAGCTGAGGGCTTTATTTGAGACTCCCACATGCCTGCACACCTACCTTACTTCAGGCTGCTCACAGGCTTCACACTGCCCCTTTTCCAGCAGTTACAAACTCCTGTTATACCATTCACACAGTACACTGGATCAGGATTAAAAATTAGTCAGAAAAGAGTTGTGGGCATGAGTACAGGACAGCGAAAGGCAGTTGCTACTGATAGATGCTGGAGGTCACTGATAACCCCAAATTAGCACAGTAGACCAGCAGAGCCCTTCTATTCCACCCTCCTGTGCCTCAAATAAACCCAGCAATGTAGAGCTCTTCAGAGTATGTATTCAAGCCCACTAATATGGGGTCCATTGTGCTCAGTTACGTGCAATGCCTCCTTAATTAAAGCCCTTTCTCAAAACCCTTATTCTCAGGAGCAGGGTCCAACTTCCCATCTACACAAACCTATCAAATCCCATAGCTTGCAAGCAGGCATTGCCTGCTGCAACAGTGGGCATGTCTGTTTCAATGCAAGCTTTGCTCAAGAGCCTTGCTTTGTAAGAGCAAGCTGATGATATCATTGCCAGCTTCATCAGTATGGCCTTTAACCCTTCCTCCTGATTATTACCAAAATGTTAAGACCAGATCTAACGCCAAGGCTTGCAACAGCACATTTGACACCTACCAGCATCCAAACCCTCTGACATTTCTCATTTATCATTCTTGGTGCAGTCAGCTAGTTTCCAATCTGCGTGGCAATGCTCATGTCCTGTAATGTGCACTCGGACAGCTGACAGATGGACTAATTAGAGATCACATTATTTATAGTAAGACTGATAACAAGGTCAAAGCAAGGTCACTGTGAAAAATGGATTTGACTTTGCAAAGAACAATGGGTATTTCCAAGGCTGGGGACAACCGTGCTTTCCAAATGAAAGCATCAGCAAAGCTGCCAAAAAAACTCCAACAAACCAGCTTGCAAATTAAAAGGCCTGAAGACAGACTGGAAGGAGGAGGAGACAGCAGAGGCAAGACACGTTGTGAGAACAGCTGTATCATGTGTGCGCTGCTCTGTGCTGCAGCGGAAAGATACACTGCCTGGAAGATTTAAATGGTATTGTTAAAAATTAACTGCAGTCATCAGCACACAATGGGAAGATAAACCCTTAGTCATGTGGATTTAGCAAAGGTGGTTTTCTTTTTGCTCTGTAATAAATGCAAGATTGGCTTCACAGCTGGTTGACTTGAAAAAGTGGAAAGTAGTAACACCAAGAGCATACATCCTGATAGATACTGCAACACAACGGGAAACCAGTATCAACAGCACCATCACCACCAGTACTGAAGGAGAAAGCTTATCCTGCCTCTCCCACATAAATGGGACCAGCTAGCAGTTATGCTTATCTATGGACAGGACCCCTTCCACTGAACCTGAAATAGTGGGCTGAAAGACCCAAACACGTCTGGGCCAAGTGCAGACGACTGCAGCTGTCTAACTTGCAGAACATGGTGCAAAATACTCTTAGGGAGGTATTTAATAGTCTTGACAGCATACGGTTAAAGAAGAGCTTGTTACTTCAGATCTAAGGACACCACTGAAAAGTAAGCCTGATGAAACCTCATCAAAAAAGACAAAGCAGAAGTCCAGCTTGTAAAGAGGGTGCCTCTTGACTTTATTGAGCTATTCAAAAGGCGACCAAAAACCTGTTCAGTGTTCTAAACACAACCAAAGCAAAGCTTTGTTTAGCTCCAAACAACAAAGTCTTTGGATATATAAGGCTGACTGTATCTGATATCCAATACCAAAAAAGTCCTTGGCCAAGCACATATCTTCATGGCAAACCATTTCAAAGCCCCAAGAAGCTTCAGCAAAAACCTGTGAGACATGCTTGACACATGTTGAAGACCACAGAAGCCTAGCAAAATGGAAAACATCACTAAGCTGCTGAGATAAGAGAACTTAAAAGTAAGGATAGGAAAAGGTATAAACTAACATTGTTATAGGATACTAAAACACCTACTTATAGTCTGCTTTGCTGAGATTTAGTAACCAAGTTGTGAGCCATGTCTCTTCCCCCATAGCTGAGGCATTCATACATTTTCCTTCCCACATAAATTTTCTGTTACTTAAACACAGGACTGTCAGTCCAGGCACTTAATGTATTCTTTCTCCTCTACCTGGTTTCACAGTTCTATGAAGCATCTCCACGTCTGATCATTTCTGTGGGATTTATCCACCAGCATAAAGTGGCTGAATTCAGCCAACAGGTTTGGAAGCTACAGGGAAGGCTTGACAAACAAACCCACAGACTCGATCTCTAGAAGCAAACAACAATCTGAGAGCATGCTCAAAGATGATAGTGTCACTGCACTCCTGTTTAATAGGTTTCTAGGGTGTCGATCCGTCACCAAGTCACCTGGGTGTTATTACAAAATCAGCTAATTAAAACCCCACCCTGAGATCTAAATGAGTATAGGGAGTGCTGATGAGTAATGAGAAATTACACAAGGCCTGTCAGCCTCCTATAGCTGGGAACTTGCTTGCTGTAGAAGAAAAATATGTGTTGTAATAATCTCATGCAAGCACTACAGTGATGGAGGAGCACAGACAGAAGAAGAGAAGGGCTTGCTCACCTACTGACTGTTTTGAAAGCTCCTTAATTTATAACAAAGGCAAAGTTAAAGAATCCTTTCCCCGCTTCAGGTCATCAACAAAAGACAGATGTCCCAAAAGAGGGTTTGATTCTCTGACTCATACAATGGAGATGGGCAATCTTCACTGAATGAGCAAGGGAGAGAGTGTTCACCTCTCCTTTCCCTAATGACCAGCACCCCGGCACCCTTCCTCTGGTCCTCCATGAAGGCTTCTGACCTGATTCACTGGGCTGACGGCAGCACAGGGCACATGAGGAAGGTTTATTATAAAGCATGCTCTTGAGGTTATGGCATTTGTCTGTATGTGCCTGGGCAGAGGGCACACAGTGTGCACCTTGGAGAGCTGGGGAACAGGTGTGGCCCATGTGCTGGAGAGGACAGCAGCTCCCTGGGAGTTTCCAGGTACACAGGCTGTCGTGTACCTGGGCCTCAACTGCAGAGCTAGAGTTCCCAGTTGCCTGACACCAGTATGCCCTCACTGGTGGCTGCATGATTGTCCTCATCTTGGGAACTGCCCTGGATACACACAGAGCTCTTTGGCTATGATATGCCCATCCCTTGGGCAAGACCCAACATGTATACCTCAGAGAGCTGCCAGAGCTGGACTTACTTAACAGCATGCTGCAGTTTTATTTTTCAAACAAAAATGACAGCAAGATGAAGTCTGGAGTTGATATTATGACTTTGCCATCACATAGACTTTTTTGTGGGTATGGAACAGAGAAAGAGAAGTTAAACTCAAGTACTGTTGGATGGACTTGCACTAAGGGCACAGCAAGTCCAGCACCTTCTAGATAGCCACAAATCACACCCAAAACAAGCCATGCTTGGTGGACACATAATGATTACCATGCAAGACCTCCTCAGCAGGTCAGGCAGGTCCTGGTTGTACTGCTCCTAATGTATGTGCACAGCAAAGTTGAAAAGCAAGCATCTAGAGCCATTACTCCAAGACTTCTGGATGTCTGGCAGATGCCCCTGACTGTTAGCAAGTTGTTTGGTGCGTATATTCTGGCTCCTTGGTCCAAAGTCCATGAATTCCTAAATAACTTGGTGGGTTCTGCCACTACCAAGTTCCAGAACTGGCCAGGAATCTAGTCACCTCCAGGCATGGACCACCTTATGTGGTACTGCTTTTTTTTTTTCTTGCCACAAAAAAAATTTCTATCTGGAAAAACTTTGAAATAACAAAAAAACGCCAACCCCTCAGATGTGTGTCCTTTTGGATGCCATTACAGCTACCCAGTAAGAAATATGTTCTTGAAAATTCTAGCCATGAAATGCAGCTGGACCAGTGGTAAGAGAGGAGCACAGGGCAGACACGGTGCCTGTGCATGAAAATGAGTACTTCTC
>NW_008629946.1:47556-58811 GCF_000691845.1 Merops nubicus
CAGGAAGTTACAGTCTGTCTACAAAGGGCCCTGAAGAGCTTTATTATTTATGGATAGTATTATTATTTAGACTCCAAAGGTCTGCCCTTTTTCTTCAGCTTGTTTCAACAGACATCAGAGGAGGATCCATCAGTGTCTTCCTGTCCATTGCCAGAAGGTAGTAGTAATAATAGTAATTGAGGCTCTTTACAGCCAAAATGCTTATAAAAACCATTCTCTAATTACTTAATAATGAGATATTTGATGATGCACTGGAAGCAACATCTATTGCCTCCAAGAAAACAGAAATAGCATCAGATACTTGCCTGAGGAAAAAATATCGTGAAAGAGTGCACTCTGTAGCCACTAAGCTATGTAACCCCTTGAAAGGAGCTGGCTGATGCTTGGTTTTCCAAAACTAGTTTCAAGACAAACTACAATATACATGTATCTCACCAGAAACGGGTGAACAAGCTTCAGTTTGTGCTGTTCTGATCATTTAAAGATGGCATTAAGGACTTTGGGGGGCAAATAGGATTTGGGTATTTATTTATCTGGGCTATAACTTCTTCCTAGAAGTTATATCAGAGGATAAATGTGGAGATAATATCCAGTGTCAGTCAGATGACATAGCAAGGCATTAGCCTTCTCACCAGTACAACCTGTATGAAGAAACCTAGAATACGCAAATAACATCACATGTAATAACAGAAATCATCGACCAACAGATGAACCATCTCCCATAAGAAAAATTTCTCCTTTCAGCACAAGAACAGCAACACTGAGGATAAGTTTGTGATATCTAGACACTGGCTTGCATGACTACTTCTTGTTCTCCTGCATTTACACAAAGCAAGTTAGGCACAGACCAAGCTGGAAAAAGACCAGCAATGGAATAAAACGTTGCAAGCGAGTCTGAGCTGCATGACTACTTTCACACTGCTTTGGGCACAAAGGTTGCCCAAGAACGAATCAGTTTGAGACAGGCAAGAGCCTTGGGGCTCCACTCATGTAAAAAACCTGCATTCTTACACCACTGGTACTTAGAGAGGCTCACTCAGTCCCATATATTAATGTCACTTTGAAGCAATTTCCTACAAGTGGTCTAAACGGATGGTTTTTGGCAGTGAAGTATATTAAATTTCATGGAAAAGTTGATGAAAATCTTAATTAAAATAAAAAACCCTTATCAAACATCAGTTAAACAACGTTTCTGGGAAGGGAGATAGATTTTGACAAAAATCTCTCACGCATGTGAGAAGGTGGAATAATTACACCACGGATACATGCTCTGGGGTGTGAGCATAGGTAGCTTCAGCAGCACCTTTCCTGGAATACTGAAGTCCCTATAATTCCTTTGATTTCGAGATGCATGTCTAGCTGTGCTGCGTTACTTCAAGTTAAGCATGTTCAGTCCCCTGAAAATAAGATAATTTGGGGGCCTGTGCTTTCACTTGGTAGTAAGGTAGCTTGGTAACACTATATTCAGGTGCTTTCTCATGGCAGAAGACTGTTTCCATGTATGCAGCCAACTTAGGTGCAGCCTCTCCTATCACCCTCCTCCCTGCTGCTGAACAGAGACCCAAGCTCGGACTCCCACCACATTGTGGGCAGCTCAGCTGGATATTGGAGTGGGTCCAGAAGAGGGCCACGAACAGGATCTGAGGGCTGGAACAGCTCCCCTATGAGGACAGGCTGAAAGAGTTAGGGTTATTCAGCCTGGAGAAGAGAAGACTCCAGGGACACCTTATTGCAGCCTTCCAGTATCTGATGGGGGCCTCCAAGAAAGTTGGGGAGGGGCTTTTTACAAGGGCTTGTAGTGATAGGATGTGGGGTAATGGCTTCAAACTGGAAAAAGGTAGATTTAGATTAAAAATTAGGAGGAAGCTCTTCACTATGTGGGTAATGAGACACTACAACAGGATGCCCTGTTCTAGGCTGTGAATGCTCCATCTCTGGAAGTGTTCAAGACCAGGCTGGATGGGGCTTTGAGCAACCTGGTCTAGTGGGGGGTGTCCCTGCCCCATGGGATGGGTTTTGGGACTAGATGATCTTTAAGGTCCCTTCCAACCTAAACCATTTTATGTTTCTACAGTTCTATGATTCTATGATCAATAACACAGCTGTGGCCTCTCCTTTGGCTCTGAGCTGAGCAGGAACAATGCCAATGCAGCCATGGTGAGAGACATGGTGTATCAACCAACTACAGAGGTTTTCCTTGGAGTATGGACAGGGCAAACTCACATCTGCCTGCAAAATCCCCACAGGAATCCATCCTAAAATTTATAGCCCTTAAATATCCCCAAACCTCACTTCTACAATCATTTATAGACATCCTTAACTCTACTCACACCTTCAGTGTGGAAAAGCTACCCACATGAGAAGAAAAGGCTGTGATGGCATCTTTTCAGGACTGAAACATCCAACCAACTGTGGGAGCCAGAGGCCTCTCCTTTACGGCAGGAAGGCACTTTGCATGCTGTGGATGCAATGCAAAGCAACACAGAAGTTAAACCTTAATATAAATTAGAATGATTTCATTATTCGAATCTCAGGAAAACTGTGGAGTCAGGCTTCTTCTCTTTTCTACATGAGAAAACATAAAATCCCCTCACTGCCCTTGTCCTTCGTCCCGGACTGGACGCTGGGGACTTCCAGACAAGACTCTGCTGCACGTATTGGCTTCAAGCCTTTTTCCTCTCATTTTTTGGGACACACAACAAGCATCACTTGCAGTTGTTCTCCACAGACAACAATCAACAGGTACAAACCCAACTCCAAATGCAGCTTGGATCAATTTTCAAAAAGTCCTCACGTCTTCTGTTGTGTGCACAATTTAATTCAGCGTGGCTACGGAACTGCATTTGTAGGATGACACTTATTAATTTTACCTTTTTAATCTGCGAGGCAGGGAGCGTGTCACAGGACAGCAGCCTCTCGCCGGGACAAGCTACACACCTGGTGACCTTCACCAGGACACTCCTCGTGTTTTACAGCTGGCTGCAAAGATTTGGTCTGAGTCTCTTTTGGTGCCAGAGATCCTTATTGATAAATAGCCCTGGCTGTTGAGTAACATGTGAATTTAATGTTCTCATACTGGACTGCTGGCTTGGAAGGCAGTGGAAATTCAACTGAAAACTGCAATCGGCTTGCCTTTTTGTTTTTTTTTTTTTTGTTTTTTTTTTTTCTCTTTTCATTCTGAATTTTCTCTTTGCTGTTTCTAAACTACTTCTGAGTTGTTTCCTGTGCTGTTGAAGCTCTTTCTGAAGCAGACCATCACCTCAGTTCTGCTCAGGCACATGAAAGAGAAGATCTAGAGGAGGGAGGGGCAGTGGCAAGGCTTATAAAAGCAGCACCCTCCTTGTGTTGCTTTGATGAGACATGAAATAGTCCCATTCTTCTGACCATCTCATTAATACTCCAAATCCATCCACAGAACAAAGCGCAGCTGATAACATTTCAGCTGGCTGCTTGGCAAGACGCTTGTGGGGAGGACAGGGAAGAATCCTATGATCATATGAAGAAGAGCACTAAAGCCCATGTGGCACTGGAAGAGGTCAAAGAAGGTTTCTGGGGGCCAGGCTTTGGAGAGGGAATAGAAATCATGCTTTTGAACATTCTGCATCAAAGCTCTCTTGAACGTACCACTGTTGCCTCTGGTACTTTTTGCTATGAAACAAAGAGCTTCTGTGACAGCTACCAGCAGTTACAAAAGTGGGGCTATATCACTACTGGGGAAAAAGTTCTAAGTCTGAAAATGTGTATCTGAATTTCTAAACAGGTCTGTTGGTGCTTTTCACACAGCTTTACTTCCAGCAACCTACACTTCCACTGCAGTGCTTGCAGTTTACTGGGAGCAAATCCTGTGTTTTATTCTGAAAGAACGTTTGTGGTTTGGTGCTCTCAAGTACTTCATTTTCTCAGTACTGTTCATCGTGCTGGGATCTGGGGCATAACTGTCCTTCCTTAAAGTAAAAGATGCACTTTCAGGCCTCACAACTGAAAAGAAATGCTGACAAATTTAAAACTCTAAAAAGACGTGGAGATCAGAAAGAAAACGTAATGCCAAGATGTTGCAATTTTGTAATGATTTGGGGTACTGAAACTGAACCTGTGCCTGTCTCCCTGCCTGTAGCACATCAGAAATTGGATTCCAAGAGTTGGGCTCCCATGATCAGTGAAGAAAAGCACAGGAAGTATCTTGCTATCCACTTAATGCTCCAAATTTGACCACAAAATAGGGCAATAAGCTGCTCTCCAACAAGTTACAGACTCAGTGTTAGTTGCAGAAATAATATCAACCAACAATTCGGCAACCTCTGAGAAAACTGTTATTTTCCGACAGGCTGTTCATGGCAACCCCAAATATACAAAATTAACCTAGTAAGGTATTCATTAGGTATCGTTCACCAACTTGTGCAGGTGTCAGACCAGAATGTCAGACCACACCTGACCTTTTAACAGATGCATTTCTCTAACAGGTTCTTTCTACCTGGCTATGTTGTAAAGAAGGTTAGCTTTTAACCTGGTACCTGATGGAAATATCCCTCCTCCCCTCTAGCCCTCAGCATCCTGCTCCATCCCAACGCACCAGAGCTGTGCTGCCATTCAGCAAGAGCTGGACAGCCTGGAGAGCTGGGCAGAGGGGAACCTCATGAAGTCCAACAAGGGCAAGTGTAGAGTCCTATACCTTGGGAGGAATAACCTCATGCACCAGTACAGGTGAGGGGCTGACCTGCTGGAAAGCAGCTCCATGGGGAAGGACCTGAGATTCCTTGTGGGCAACAAGTTCACCGTGAGCCAGCAGTGTGATCTCGTGGCCAAGAAGGCCAATGGTCTCCTGGGGTGCATGAAGAAGAGTGTAGCCAGCAAGTTGAGAAGGGTTCTCATCTCCCTCTACTTTGCCCAAGTCAGGCCACATCTGGAGTAGTGCATCCAGTTCTGGGCTCCCCAGTTCACAAGACACAGGGAACTACTGGAGAGAGTCCAGCAGAAGCTACAAAGATGCTGAGGGGACTGGAGCATATCTGTGACAGGGAAAGGCTGAGAGACCTGGGGCTGGTTAGCGTGGACAAGAGAAGACTGAGGGGGAGATCTTCTCAATACTGATCAATATCAAGGATGGGACCAGACTCTCCAATGGTGCCCAGCAACAGAACAAGAGGCAACAGGCACAAACTAAAACACAGGAGGTTCCACCTGAACATGAGGGAAAACTCCTTTCCTGTGAGGGTGACAGAGCCCTGGGACAGACTGCCCAGAGAGGTTGTGGTATCTCCTTCTCCAGAGAGATTCCAAACCTGCCTGGATACAATCCTGGACAACCTGTTGTAGGCAACCCTGCTTTAGCAGGGGTTTGGTCTAGATAATCTCCAGAGCTCCTTTCCAACCTCTACCAGTCTGTGATTCTGTGTATGCTCCACAACTCTTATCATACCTCTTAAGTTCTATTCCTGGGAGTGTTTTCCTGGGTTTCTCAGAACATCTCTATTGCAGGTGTGGGCTACTCAAACAGGGGAAAAATAAAGGCTTTAAGCACAGAAGCAGTGGCCTCCTGTTGCAAGGTGATGATAGAAGATGGTAACTCTGGGAGGTCAGCCAGATGGGCTGTGTTGGGATGTCCCATCCGTTATCAAGGCAAATCTGCCCTACGTCAAATCCCATGGATCAATGTGAAAAAGAGACATTGCCCAGGGTCAGTGCCCTGACAACAACAGTAGCTGTTCAAGTGTCACTGTCCTGCCCCTGCACGCCAGGTTACCACCTGCAGCAGTGCCTCTGGGCCAGCACTGCAGCACACCCACAGCACCCACCTCCTAATCTCAGCTGCCGAAAGGGGTTTACAAATGGACAGTGGCAAACCAGTTGCCTGTGAAAGAAATTTCTGTGAAAGAATGGCCTTAAGTTGCACTAGGGGGGCTTTAGGTTGGGTGTTATGAAAAATTTCTTCCCTGAAAGGGTTGTCAAGGCCTGGACCAGGCTGCCCAGAGCAGTGGTGGAGTCCCCACGGCTGGAAGCATTTAAAAGACATGTCAATGTGGTGCTAAGGGACACGGTTTAGTGATGGTCTGGCAGTGGTGATTAACAGTTAGACATGATGATCTTGAAGGTCTCTTCCAACCAGAACAATTCTATGCTTCTATGATCTCTGTCATCATACTGCATCAGACACTGACTCCTAAGTCAGTGTAGCAAAGCATGAAGCTGTGACCTAAACTTGCAAATACCCAGCAGTCCTGAAAATATCAGGGCTCACTCTCAGCTACCGTGAGTGCTTTGAAAAGTCCCTTTGTTATGGCTTTGGTGTGGGGCCCATCATGATGGAAAAGGCACTTGTCTCAAACCCAGGGAAAGACTAGTGCCATTAATCTGAAGTGATGCTTTGAGGTGCTCCCGCTACCTGTTTTAAACCCCAGGGGCTCCTGTGTCTATTTTCTGAGGTCTTCCCTGTCCCTGTGTGCCTGCTTTTACCTTGGCTGCTCTGCAGGGGTGAGGAGGACCCAGTCAGCTAACTCCAAAGTCCTGTGAAACACACAGATGCATACTGCAAAGAGCAGAGGTGAGTAACCTGATTTGCCGGGGGACAAATATGTCCAGACACCTGCTCTCATTAGCTGCAGTGGGGATGCAGATACAGCACTTGGTTTCTATGTCCACGAGAAACCAGGAACTGCCTAAGACAGAAAGACAGAGAAGCTGCAGAGATTCTTCTTCAGCCTGTGTTTTGAAGTGGCTGAAAAAACCTACAGAGACTGGTGCTGCTGTGCTGTGGCTGAGGGAAACCCTTTTTCAGTTGCTGGAGAATTAAAGGAAGAAAAGTACAAACATGAAGATTGGGCTTGTTTTTCAACAAACACCAGGCACAGACAGCTCAGCTGTGCCAAGCAGAGACAAGCACGGCTCCGAGCTGCCTTTTACTCTGCCAGTACTGCAGTCAGTGCAAAAGAATCATAAAATCATAGAATGGGTTGGGCTGGAAGACACCTTAAAGATCATCCAGTCCCAAAACCCATCCCATGGGGCAGGGACACCACCCACTAGACCCAGTTGCTTAAAGCCCCCTGCAGTGTGGTCTTGAACATTTCCAGAGATGGAGCATTCACAACTTCCCCAGGCAACCTGGGCCAGTGTCTCACTACCTGTATAGTGAAGACCTTCCTCCTAATTTTTAATCTAAATCTACCTTTTTCCAGTTTGAAGCCATTACCCCACATCCTATCACTACAAGCCCTTGTAAAAAGCCCCTCCCCAGCTTTCTTGGAGGCCCCCATCAGACACGGGAAGGCTGCAATAAGGTCTCCCTGGAGTCTTCTCTTCTCCAGGCTGAACAACACCAACTCTTTCAGCCTGTCCTTGTGGAGTGACTCAAACTCTCCATAGGAATGGTGGCTGATAAATCCAGTGTTTCAGGCAAACATCAGACTGTTCCACATTTGCCAACACAGAACCCAAGGGTGCTGTACAACACAGTGACAGGTTAGGTGTGGAAAGGCAGGCACAGGGTTCCCAGTGAATGGTAACTCTGTCTGTGCCACATTAAAGACCAACTCACATAAACTGGGGGATTTTTCAATACAGAAGGTCTTTTCCTTTGGGGTAGAGTTTCCTCTCACTTGAATCAATGATAATTTGTTACATTAATTCAGAGACAAGAAATCAGCTGCACCACATTCATGCTCTTTAATTGTCCGGCCAGAGAAATCAATACTTTTATTGAATTAGCCAGTTGCCACAGCAAGTTTTCTTTGATTTCTAAGGCTCCCATGAATCAATAGGAGTCTGTCATTGCCTCTAAGTGGAGCAAAGTCAGATCCCAAATCATGCTGGTGGATGAAAACACAAGCCTTCCTGCAAAACTCTATGCAGTACGCATATATGGGACTACTTTAGCAGGGCTTGTTGTGACAGGACAAGGGGTGAATGTTTGAAACTAAAAGAGGGGAGATTTAGACTAGATATGAGGAAGAAATTTTTGACACTAAGGGTGGTGAAACACTGGCCCAGGTTGCCCAGAGAGGTGGTAGATGCCTCATCTCTTGAACCATTCCAGGTCAGGTTGGACAGGGCTCTAAGCAACTTGCTAGAGTTTAAGATGTCCCTGCTCAGTGCAGGGGATTTGGACTAGATGACCTTGAAAAGCTCCTTCCCACCCAAACCATTCTATTATTCCACTTGGCAATTTGTCCAAAAAGTACCTCAAATTGCTTCCTCCTCTGCCTCACCAACTGCCCTCAGCTCATAACTCCACTCCTGCCTTATCACTTCTCATCTCTCACACTTAATATCTTCTGTTTTCCTGCTTCCTTAGCAGCTTTTTCTGTGCCATAGGCAAGATCTGCTGCTGCTCTCTCCATATTGTCTTAGGTGCAGGTGTTGATGCCAGAAACATCTTCCCTCACAGAGGCCTGCATCTGATAAACCTAAATGCCTCTCCAGGACTCTCTTCCCTGAGCTGTCAGCAATAGGTAATCTTTAATCAAAGTGCTAGTCCAAATATTTTGGTGGAGTTTTTGTTTGTTTTTCACAAAGGTAATTTTGTTGTTGTTTTCCAGCCTTCCCACAAAACTGGCTCTTTTCTATCAGTGCAGGTGGCTGGGAAGCATGACTCATCCATAAATTACCACTTTTACCACATTCCTTCCCTCTGTCAGCCCTTGTGCTGTCAGCTACCTGGTACAGGACCATTATTCTTCAGTGTTCAGCAAACACTCTACACATAATGGGGGATACTGTAAATAAATGAAAAAAAGACATGAAATCAGATGGAAGCTGACTGACAAGACTTTTGTGAAGCCATCTGAGCTTTGCAGGTTTTTAATCAGCTGTGCTAAAAATCCTGTGCAAATAAATTTTGTTTATGGGGGAGGGAAGGGAAAGGGAAAGGCAGAGGATGAGGTGGGAAGGGGAGGGGGGAAATGGATATTGTTTGTGTAGTGCTGCCTACCCACACATTCAAGGTAGGTTTGGAATCTGTGAAACTACCTGGAAAGTGGATACATTTACAAAAACACTCCATATGTTCTGAATGTCTGCCTTCTGAATTGTCAGCTGTTGTGCAACTTCCAGTTGCAACTTTCTGTTTTCTGCAGTAACTGAACTAGTTTAATTTTCTGAGGGGAAAAAAAAGTGCCAATAAACAAACCACCAATAGTCTCATCATCCTCAGGCAAAAAAAAAAAAAAAAAAGGCCACTGATTATTGCAAGATCTGTAGAGGAATTACACAATCAGCAAAAGTCAGCTGTAAATCAAGTGACGATGAGTCTTTGCGTGGACAATGTAAATACTGATGGCAGTGAAAGGGTGAAATCAGAATATGGGAAAGGACTGGATGAAATTCACCAGGCGGTGGCTAGTTAAGAGGAGCACAGATCAGGAGCTTTGAGGAGCCTTGTTTAGCAGGGTCCCTTCTGCCCAACTCAGAATGGTAGATTGGCCTGGGGCGAAGGAAACCAGCAGAACCATATACAGCTACTGCTGATGGGGTGGATTAAACTGGGAATGCCACATCTACTTCTTATCCTACTCTGGCTTAATTCTCTTGTGCAAGGGTAGAAGCGGCTCCAGTTCTCATGCTGAAGGTCCGCAACAGAGCTGGACATGAGTAGAGGAGGACTTTGGCAGAGAAACATCAAAACAAAACAAAAAGTCAGGATATGAAGAATTAACCATCCTTCCCCAAACTGTAACATTAGACCCGAGTCTCAAATATTAAGCCAAAGTGAGGGGTTGTTCTGCCAATGACCAGGGCCAACAAGAATGATACAGTCAGCAGAAAGAGAAACCAATACACAGATTGTATTGTAATCAGAAACATTGTGACATGAATAACCGCCAGGGGTACAAACTAGTCAATCAGCTGGTACATAACTGATGCCACCCCCAATGATCCCACAGAAGATGTGACTCGGCCCACAACAGGTGGTACAAACAGAGACCTGAGGTTTCCCATAGTTGGCATGGGAAACAGACAGACCAGTAAGTTAAATACATAAGAAAAAGGTGCCCACATGGCGACTCTCACCCGATCGGCCTGTGTTCACAAAGCTCTAAACAGAGCAGGGCCCAGCTCCAGGGAGAGTCAGGAAGTCTGCCCTGAACCAGAAGGCGTCCCTGAACCAGGAAGCTCTGGGGAGTTCACTCCACAGACAGACACTCCTGACTCCCTGCAAGTGGTCCCAGCTTTTATCCCCAAGCAGACCCCTGACCTTTGTCAACTCAGTGCGGGACCCCTGGGGCTCATTTCCCTTCTGGCTCTCCCTGCAGGGCCGGACGCACCCTGGGGGGAAGCTCTAAGGCAAACTCACCACCTCTGTATGAAGGGCTGTGGGAATCACCCATATGTCAACCTTAATTCAGGGGCTCGGGGTTCAGACCCCAGCATTTCAGGGGTAAAAAACATTTCACATGATTCAGTCACATGTATTGTTAATTCCTAGTCTCAGTGTGCTCCTTGCTATGGTTTATGGCATCAGTGGGATTTGATGCCGCCCAGCAGTGGGATTTCATAGAATCATAGAATGCTTTGGGTTGGAAGGGACCTTAAAGGTCTTCAAATTCCAACCCTCATACCATGGGCTGGGACACCTTCCACTAGATCTGGTTGCTCAAAGCCCCATCCAACTGGGCCTTTAACAATTCCAAGGACGGGGCATCCACAACCTCTCTGGGCAATCTGATCCAGTGTCTCACCACCCTCACAGTCAATAACTTCTTTCTCATTTCTATTTTAAATCTCCCTGTCTTCCTGTTTGAAGACACTACCTCTTGTTCTATCACTGCAAGCCCCTGTAAAAAGTCCCTCCCCTCCCCAGCTCTTTTGGTGACCCACTTCAGATACTGGAAGGCCACAATAAGGTTTCTCCAGAGCCTTCTCTTCTTCAGGCTGCACAACCACAACTCTCTCAGCCTGGCCTCATATCAGAGGGGTTCCAGCCCTTGGATCATCTCCATGGCCTCCTCTGGACCTGCTCCAACAGGTGCATGTTCTTCTTGTTTTGGAGGCTTCAGAGCTGAATGCAGCACTCCAGGCGGGGTCTCACAAGAGCGGAGTAGAGGAGGAAGAGCAGAGTAGCCCCTCACAGGAGCTAATCTGTAAAGGAAGAACTCATGTCCTACTTAAAGGATTTCTATCTGACCTGTTTTGATTAAACTGTCTCTTGCCTGGAGAAATTGTTCTTCCCCTGTGTGTTTGTTATAATGCTGATGTGTGCCTGTGAGACGAGTTCAATGGATGTGACCAGACCCAAGCAAGTCATAGAATCATTTAGGTTGGAA
>NW_008629947.1:0-32136 GCF_000691845.1 Merops nubicus
TTTTTTTTTTTTTTTCCATATTTTGGTACAATGAACCTACAGGAAGTTAGTACAAGTACTATCTCATATTTCTACTTTATATTCAGGAACTTGCCTGGCATGGAGTCAGGATGGAGGATGGAGAAAAATATAATTGCAAAATGACAAGCAGAAGATCAGACTAGAGGGTTTGGTGGGTGTGTATAGTGGTACAACTGATGGGTCTATGAAAAACAAACAGAGCAACAGTAGCTCAAAACTCACAGAAGTTGTTTTGTATCCTTTTCAGGTGAGTCTGAGGCTCTGAACCAAAATCTTTGTTTATTGTTTTGCTCTGTTTTGGAAAAACCCACCAAAACAAAAGTCCAAACCACCAGAGATCATTTCAAAATACAGAACTCTGTGGTTAGCATGTATTCAACGTGGTTAATGAGAACTTTGTGTTGAAAAAGAGCAGGTCTCATTGAGTGAGACATCATAGGGAAAAAAAGACATAACACTGAAACCTCCAGACTTGTTTTCATCCTGGAGGTGTAGTTCTATTTCATGGACCAAAACAATGTGCAAGAATGTGAGTGAAAGCAATCATATCTGCTGTGGTTGGAATGGAAGAACACAGGATTCTGTTAGTGAATGGAGTGAGAGATTCATTTTGCCAGCACTAGCTGTGTAGAAGTCGCTATACTGAAGCAACACTTTGAGATGATCTCTGTAGTCAACAGAGAGAGGCAAGTCTTGAGTGTGATTCAGGCCTCCTAAGCTAGACATCTGATAGGTGAAATGTACTTACCTCTAGGGAAGCCTAAGTCTCTCCATTGACCAAGTCAATGAAAGAAAATTTGTAAAAATATCAATGCAGAAACTGTCTCTTAACTACAGTTAGCAAGAGAAGAAAAATTAAGAGTTTTCAACTTAATTCTCTTCTTCTGCATTAAGATGGGATGAATCACACCCTGGAGGCACGGATGTGCCTCTGAAGTGACTAGACAGAGCCAAGGCAAGTTGTTTTGCTGCCTAACTACGTTTAGAATGAGTGGAAGGAGATGAGATGAATCCTTCTCTAAGTGATTTGACCACAAATGCACAGAAAATGCATGATGGAGCTGGTGATATAACCTAGATTTCTTAAGAATCTGGAGTTCTTAAATAATAAGTTTCCTATGAATTTGAAGCACATTAATAAGTTATTCTCATCTTTATTTTTTAGGAGATAAAAAATCTTACCAGAGAAATTTATCTTTCCAGACTGCTCTGATGGCAGAGACCTGCCTTAGTCTGTTGAAACTACTAATGTGCCTTTGGAGGCTGTAGGTAGTTGTCTAGCAAAGAGTTTCATGTGTACACTCCCCCTAGAAGCTCACCGAATGGGTCAGCGTTGTGTCTTTAAGAAGTATCTTCTAAGAATCCCCACTAAGAAGAGAGGGGTAGGGACAGGGAAGGACCTATGGCTATAAATGCAGTCTAGCTAGGTTTTATGACTGTTTTGTATTACTGAGAGAATTTATTCCCATTAGAAGGAAAATTACAGGGAAGACTCAGGCTGAGGCAGATGCTCTAGTAATGTCTTTTTTTTTGTAAAAAATGTACAGACCTTTGCCCCTAGAAGTGCACTAGTGAAGAAGGTAAATGTGTCTTGGCTGGTGGAGCTCAACCCAGGTAGAGCACTTGGCTTAGAAGCAACACGATCGTGGATTTTCTCTTTAACTGTTTCCTGTGGACCTTACCTCTGCCCACATCTCACTTCTCTGCCCCGTTATCTCTTATCTTTTCATCCTCCCCCACTGCCCTGGGGATGTATCCCCATTGTGTCTCAAAGATGAATCACATGCTGCCCTCAAGACTGGCTTTTCAGTTATTCAAAGAATCTTCGGGCATGAACTCAAATACATCTAAACATTTCCCTTTCATTCTGTTTATACATTTCAGTGGGAATTAGTGCAACTGATAATGCTATGAGGCTTATAAATGGTTAGAGTGTTATTTTTTTTCACATTTATGTCTCAGTGCACTGTCTGACTAACAAATTCATCCTAAACAGAAGCCAAATGCTATAAGGCATCTAGTAACTCATGACCAAGAAATGACATCATAAAGGGCATGAATGAAAATGCTTAATTGTGACCTTCTGCATTTGTTCTGAACTGAAAATTAAAGTATGGTCATAAAATTAGCCAGGATGCTTTTCCAGAGGGTGTAACTTAGGTAATACAAATTATGGGTCTTTCTTGAAGCTATAATTTTCTAGTTAATTAATCATGTGATGTGTAAGTGGTTACAGAACCACACACAAAATGGGTCACATCATTGACTTCTTTCCATTCAACAGGACATAGACATATGTTTCTACTAGAAATATACTGTTTTAACACTATTTTTTTGTTCCCTTTCAGAACAGTCCTGAGCAAATTTCTCAGTTCACCCTGGGCAAAGCTTCATATTCAGACTCTACAGAGTGCTTGCTCTTCTGCATGTGTAAATTCACCAGCTCCAGGGAAATTGTCAGGAAGATACTCTGAGGAAACGCTTATGTAAGTAGTTAGAAGAGCAAATGCCAGTAGATGGCAGTCCAGAATATGCAGCGTTGCTCCCGGGCCTCGTAGCACCCAGCAAAAATTTCCTCTGTGCACTGCAGTTGAGATCTTTAGTGTAGCTCTTTGTATCATTTCTTAGAAAACAGACTGTAAATGTGCAGAAGCATTGCTGCTGTCTCACACCTTTTCACAAATGGGAAATCCTTTTGTCTTTTAGTTTGCAACTGCTCGCACAGACCAACCCCTGCGCCTAAGTAAAATGAATTCCATTACAGGAGTCTGAAGACTGGCAGCCTTCCGTTCTTTGTATGCTATTTTTAAATTCAAAGCTTTGAGGGTTTTGGTGACAGATTCTTTGTGATGGCTTTGGACTTGTTAGAAATGTGCTCACAAGGACCTGTAATAAATGTAATATATACCTGAACAGCCAGAAAAAGGTTATGAATAATTTTCTATTGTATTGGTATAGATTCTCATTTACAAAGTGATCTGAATTTCCCTAGTTTGCTGGAGAACTTTGGCCATTCAAAGGGTTACTCTGCATCTCTGTTTCCTTTAGAGCTGGTCACTAGCTTTGCTTCTCTTCTGAGCCCACTAAGCAGCAATTTATCCGAGCATGTTTTCATATTGTTGTGCCCCAGGTTAATATAGCCTAGAAGAACTCTGTCAGACTACAACCAAAGCAACCACATGACTTGCTTATCTGTGATGCCAGCTTTCCCAAGTGTGTGATGTGGGCACTTCATGACACAACCTCATATCTCCATTTATCCTACATGAAGTCTAGACTCCTGAACTGGAGCCTTGCGTCCCATTATGTGTCCAAAAGAGGTTTTGCATGGATTCGTTGCCTTTCTCTGTCTTTCTACATTTTTTTTTTTCCCCTATAGAATCATAGAATCAGTATGTTTGGAATCGATCTGCAGGACCTTTTTCTCACAGCCTTGCTTAGGAGCAACATTATATGCAGCCCTCACACTGGATTTAAAACATCTGGCAATTGAAAGAGTTTTAATATTTACTTTTTTTGGCTTCATTGGGGCCTGGCATAATCCGATCCTAATTAAGTGTCATCCAAAAGCCATTTACTCACCAAACTGGGAAAATGCAAAGAAATCTCCAAATAACCTGCAACAGAACCAACTGTCCTTTGGAAGCTTGCTTTTATAGGCAGAACTTTAATAGGTGCTATAGAAAGTCAAAAAGTTTTTAAGAGACTGTGTATATTTGTATCTGGTTCTTCAGATACTCCTGGATATTAGCAGGAGTGGAAAGGTGAAACAGAGGACTGAATGAAAAGAAGAAAATTTAGAAAGCAAGGCTTCAAAGAAATTCTGAGAAACATCTTTGTGCAAGGCTAAATTTATTAATCTCCTTTCTGACCCATACGATGTCTGCATTAACTGGAGAAGCTGTGAAACTCAAGCTAAAAGGAGATGAGATAAACACGAAGTGACAACACTGAAACATACCAAGGGCCTTCAAGGTGTTTTCTCAGCCCGCAGTAAAAGCTGAGTTTAATCCCTTCACTCAAAGGCAGGCCAGAACTCAGGGGTAACGTACATCTCATTCAGCACCTCAAAATGGTGCCAGGGTAGAGAAGGAAACTCTTACCAGTTACTTCTGAAATGTTAATTTACACTCTCTGGTTTGGCAGCCAACGATTCCCTTCTCTCTGGCTGTCTCCAGACTACACTGTTAATGCTGCTGCCTCCATGTCTACTACAAATACAGAAGGACTCAGGTAGGCTTCTTTTTCTGGTGAATTATTAACATCCCCAATTTTAATGAAATTCCTGAGTTATTGATTTATACACCTCTGAAGATGTTTGTTTTTCACACTGCATGACTCCTGGAGCAAGCATGGCTGTATGCTAGAGAGCAGCCAAGCAAGCACAGGCCAAACTACCATCACCCACTCATGATCCTATGGAAGAAGGATTTGAGATTACAGTGATGTAAAGAGGCTGAGGATACCCGAATGGCTGTTCCTGTTGTGCACAGATCCTGATTCCCTCAGACTGTGGTACTGAGGTGTGGCATGTTGAGACTTATCTCTTTGTAGTGGGAAATGTTTCAAATTTATAATCCATATAAACATATCATTAGGAGACAAAGCTCAATAAAGTCTTATTTTACAGTTACTTTTTCCATTTGGCCTCTTTTTTTTTTTTTTTTTTTTTTTTTTTAATTTACCATCTTGTAGCTGACACATAAATTTATTAAGTTGCAATAGAAAAATAAAGTCATTGAGTTTATGAGATACTCAGGTGTCCACAAGCAGATGAATGTAAGACTTTGGATGACTTATGAATCAAGAAGTGTTGGCTTCTGGCATTTGTGTTTTTGAAAATTTCCTGCAGTTTTTAAAGTTGGACATAAAATAGTGTTGCAAATTATCCTCTCAGACTATTCAACTAGCAATACAGTTCCCTGATAAACTGGGCTTAGATGTAAATAGCTGTGTCTGAATAGCTGAATTTTGTATTTCTTATGAAGTAATATTTTCAGGTAATGGATCTAAAGTACTATCATTATTAGTTCGGGAGCATTATATTCCTTTTCTATTTGTGTAACTTGTTTCCCTTTTGTAGTAGATTCGCATTTGTGTAAGTGGTTCTGCGGGGTGATATAGAATGAAGTGTTAAGGGAAATTCTCAGTGCTTGCAACAAAGAATTGGCTGGAGGCTTACACCAGCACATCCGAAAGCAGATAGCTCTCCACGTTATGCAATTACTTCTCTCGAGTCGCTCTTCTTTTAGGAGAGTTAAAATACAGGGGGCTAAAGTTGATGGTGTAGCCTATCTGCCACAATAGCAAACCTAAACCAGCATTTATCTCCTGCCTTATTCTCTTGATATTCTGCTTAGCACACTGTGGAGATCCCCGAACTCTAGCATTAACTACCAGCAGAAAGATTCTGTTTTTATTTGCAGAAGTCTTTTTATGCATTTGTAACTCCACCAATTTCAGTTATTTCTCCAAATTAGTTCTGGTGCAGAGGGAAGTGGAATTTCATCTACTACTATTTAAGTGAGGCTTAATAATTATTTTTTTAATCAAATTCATTATCTTGAATAATTATAGAAATGGGCACTAAACCAAAAAAAACTCAAAATATCACAGATCTCCATTTTATGTATCACTTTCCATTAATTCTACATGGAACTGCAGTATTTGGTAAAGCATTAGTCGGTGTCATGCAGTCCTAATTCTGAATGCAACACTTGCATCATGACAAACATGTTACTGAGAAAATCTTTCCTATGTACCCTAAAACATGAGCCAAGCAAACAAGCAAAATCACTAAAGATTCTTGATAGCATTACTGGTAAAAACAGTCTCAGGAATCAGAACTGTCACTTAAATGATAAATATGAGAAAAAAATGTGGACAGATAATTCACTCAGCTAAGTGGTAACAGCAGTATGTTGAAGAAAAAGTAAGGCAAAAGCAAGAATTTCAGCATGTATTCATGGGTATCCATGTTGCCATGGCAACTTCTCAATGGAATGAAGTATTTTCTCCTTTCTTTAGGGATTTAAAAAAAAAGAGAAATGCTCGTCTCCAAATAGGCACTTTACCTCTTTTTTTTTTTTTTTTAAATAAATCTATATCCATTTCCTAAGATAGCAGGCATTGTTTTGTATTGGTTTGGAAAGGGACTTAAAATTGTAAAAGGGAGACCATATTATAGATTTGTTATTTAAAAGGTTTCTCTTGCCCTCTTTTTATTTTGAATGCTTATTAAAAGCCTAAATTCCTTTACATTTCTGGGGCCTACTTTTTTTATTCTCTTGTTGTTTAGCTGCAGAGCTCGGATAATCAGCATATTCTGCAGCAGATCTGTGGCTGTTTTCTGGTTCAAGCTAAGGCTATTTTTGTTCCCTTTTGATTTTCTGGAGTGAGTTTCTGATCCCTTACTTTGTGCTACTTGAAGGCACTGTATTGACTGTTATTTCATCATATGCAATTGTATAAATTTGGTTTCAAGACTAATAAAGAAATACCAGTTTATGTTCTATCTTCACCCCAAACTCACTGACTTAAAATGCAGATCTGCTCAGTCTCTCATTCTTTCTCTAGATAAGACACCAGTGATATACATAGCTAGCAGATGTTAAAGGGAACTAATACCCTTTGAAGGTAAAGTTATTACAGTCCTATTCTGGAAATTTTTATAAAAGAGTGACACTTCCAGAAGTGGCTGAAAAATAGAAGTGATAAGCATCCATTTTCTGAAATTACTTGGAAAACTTCACCAAAGGACTTAGACACATATACTAACACTGTATGTGTTTTAAACATAGCACAATTTTTGTTGTTTTACTTATTAAAGTTATTAAAAAAATCTGTTAAAGCAACTTGTTGCATAAAAGATAGTCTTTATTTTCCATTGTGGGAAATGACTTTAAATGGGAAGTTATAAATCTAACTGTTTCTTAAACATATCCATTACTATTTGTAAAGTTTCTGAGCACTTATTACCAGGATGGAAAAATTCTAAGAATCTGGATATAATTAATAGTACCTTTGAAAAAATGAGCTAAACGTAACTATCTGAGCCTTTTAGGTCTCCTAGAAAATTCTGCCAGTAACTTTCTGATTCCTTTATGTTACCTGCCTCCTCCTACCTTGGTTACCTCATCCAATATATTGTATTGATAGCTCCACTTGACATATGTAACCAGTGCTATTCTAGTTTAATTTAGTCCATTTTAACATTTGTACCATTTTCACATAACTCTTTTTTCGGCTCAGTGTAGAACAGTTTCAGATCCACTTCAATCTGGTAATTCAGTCTGGTAATTCAGTCTAATTAAGTTAGTAGAGTTCATCCAGATTCATACTGTTAGAAATGACCAGAATCTTAGAAAATGGGATGAAAATACATGCTTGTAGCTATATCTGTTTTATACCTATGCCTATATTGATGAATTAAATGTGGCCAGGAAGTTTTCTGGGCACTGAGGCATGAACTATATATACACAGCCTATAATTTTCAGAGGACAAAAATGAAGACCAAATACAGCATAAACAACCCAGTTAGTTGCTGTTTTGTAACAACAGAATATCAGAGAGAGGCTGGAGCTTGTATCTTTTTCACTTTCCATTAAATCAGTAAAACTGCCCAACCTTCATTTGTGCTGTTGCTACAGAAATAAATAGAACAAAGACAGATTTACACCAACGTAATCATAGACTTCAGCGCCAGAAGGGATTGTTGCTATTGTCATGATGGAGTGTGTCTATGGAAGCAAATAGACCTTTGTCACTGTATTTTAGGCAATGTGCTAGTAATGAAGAAGAGACAAAAGAATGTCCAGAAGCTATCAGCATTATAACAGCATGGTATAGTTCAGCTGCATGAGAACTTATCACCTATGCAAATAGGTAAATTTAACTTGATTAAATTTGCCGTGCTTTTGAGTGTCAGGAATAGCAATTGAGTTTGCTTCTTAGTTCCTCTGAGCAACACAGATTACTTCTTATATGTCTTTTGAACTGCTGATGTGAACTACGCAGCTGGTTCTTTCACATTCTAAAGATATATGTTGTTTGTTTTGTTTTTAATTTGAAAACAAACAAGCTTAATTGGATAGTTTTTAACTCTTGGGTGGAAAAAGGCACTGGGAGATGGGTAGAGGCTCTGAAAACTCTTTGCTTCTATCTCCATTATACAGTCACCAAATGTCTTGCAATGGTTGTGTGCTAGTAATCTGTATACATAAATCCCGTTTTTTCTCACTTGACTGCTTCAGCAGACCCAGTCTTGTTTATCCTGTTAAAGGCTATGTCTGAGCATGAAGACATAACTTTCCTCCTTCCGCTATAACTTCAGGTTCTTAATTAAGCAGCCTAAATCCCACAGTAAGAGAGAGAAGAGACAAAGAGACAATTAACAGCTCTAAATGAAGATTAGGTCCACATGAAATCTGATTTGCTCTCTGGTAGTGCTTACTTTCTCTCCAGGAACATCTAAGGAACAGAGCATGGCTAATTTCCCAGCTTGTGCACTTCACTTAAATGCCTAAAGTCAGGTAAGATAACTCTGCCACAATCCGCCTTTCCTTTCCCCTTCCCCTTGCACTGTCCTTACCTGCCATGAGGAGAAAAATGATGCTGGACTGAGTAAATTAGGGTTGGTGGGATGTCTGCCACCCATGTATTCATCAGTGCAAACCACACAATATTCTGCGTCTCTCCAGTCCCAGTAGGGGATGGTGAAGTTCTCATCACCTGTAATCTTCTGGATCTCACGTTCCCACATCAGCAGAAAGGCCCGGTGCCAAGGCAGAAAACCGGGCGCCTCGTGGGCAAAATCAATGTCCCGCCACACATTGGACCCTCCTAAGAGTGTGTCTCGAGAGGCATAATAATGCATCCACACAAAGAGATCATATACGTTGATGCTTCTGAACATGGGGTTGGAGCCATTGTTCATCTGAGTATACGTGCCAGTAGCAATAACATAGTCCCGGTTAGGGGTGTTCTTTGCCAAGTTAAGGTAGGCAAGAAACCTGTCCTTCTCACTGGTAGTGAGCTGGAAGATGTTTCTTCTTGTTCTCAGCTGCCTTTTGGTGCAATTGGGTCCTGAGAAACCAAACTTGCATTCCCCACAGTTGAATCCCATGAAGTTGCCTTCACATTTACACGTCCGGTTGTAAAACACAGAGGGCCAGTCCTCCCTGTCATCCACTCCTGAGAAAGGGAACTGTGGCCCCAGTGGAGCCTGAGAGAGAAGGATGTTCTGGCAGGACCCTCTGCTGGAACGCTCCCCACAAGGGGAACCGTCTCCATCCCAGGGGGGACAGCACTCCTTCCTCAGCAAGCTCTGCCTGTTCGCACAGGCTCTGGGGAACTGCCCGGTAGACGGCTGAAGGATGACTAGCAGAAAGCCCATGGTGAACAACGACATCCTCACAGAGCAGCAGGAGAGCACAGGCGTTACACTTCACTGCACGGAGTGCTCTCTCTGACCCCTTCAAAATCCTGGGTGTGAAAGAAATTCCTCCCCTCCACCAGGAATGCTTCACTGCTGGCTTCTACTACAGTGCACCCTCCAATGTCCTTCCCCATTCCTACCATCGATGCATTTACACACAGAATACACTTTAGTGTTAATCTGATTATCACATGTTCTGGGTGAAAGCCAAGTGACTTTTTTTCCCCACCTCCTACAGATTTCCAAATACAAGCACTTATTATAAACTTCCATCTTCTGCCTAGCACATGATTGCTTTCCTCTGGCAATTGGAGAGGAAGTGAAATTAAAATTTGGACACAGAAACAATTGTTGGCTCTTCAAATTCCTTGTTTGATTATATGCTTTAGAGTAAATGGTTGTTTAAAAAAAAAGACCCAGAAGAATCTAATCAGAAGTTAAATAAGCACAATGAACCTAAAAATGAGAAAATAAACAATTTTGGGTAAGCTATCTATTTTTTAAGAGGAAGAAAACATAAAATATGGTCAGATTAAAAGTGAACATAGGGCAGAACAAATAGTTTGGCTTGGCATTTTTATATTTCAGTGTAAACTGCCTTTCCCAGGCCAGCAAAGGGCAAAGTAAACTCACAAGGGAAGTAATAAACTTGTCAGAAAAAAATAAAGTTTTGTTCCTCTAGAATCCGTAGCACTTTAACAGTTAATGACATGCTGAAATTTGCACCCAAATCTTCTCCATACTTATGCGGCGAATACAGGCAATCTGCCAGGAGATGTGCAAAAAGCACTTCAAGCAGCTGTCCCTGGGCCTGGAAAACAAACCTCAACTCCTGTTTTTCTCCTGTCAAGAAGTCTGCAAATGCATCATCTGTGTTCTTTATTCAGTGTTACTGGGCAGCCTCCAGACCACTCACTTCTTTCCTCTTACACATTAGCCTGATCAGAGGTAACAGAGACACATGGGTGGCATTGGAAGTTCTGCATTATTTGAAGCTGCCCCTTGAAGAAAAGGGACAACAGTTGTTTTACTGCTGGGCAGAATGTACATGAAATAACCACAGCTTTCTTCAGCTGCTACTGTTATTAGTAGGAGTGGTGGGGTTTTTGTTTTATCATTTAACTAGAAGCATTATGAATTATTTCCTTATGTCTAGGGAGAATCTAAGCAAGGTGGGAACGACGTATAGATAAAAGAAATGAGAATTTTGCTGAGAAACGATGCCTTTTGCTAGGATCAGCAGGTCATCACATGACTGTGCTGAGGAGCACGAGGTGCTTTAATCCTGTTGGCTTCTACGCCTCAGGTATTCCAGGAGATTATCCCTGGAGTCCCGCTGCCAGGCAGCCTGTAGTGGGGGAGCTTGGAGCAAGAAGGAGCTGGTAAAGGAGTTACTTTTTCAAAAAATATTTCTAACCACAGGCTGATGTTTACTGTTGATTGTCTGATTCTTCTGTTTTCCATGATAAGTTCATAAAACAAGTTTCAATACAGGAATGTTACTTGTTTGACTTATTCTGTTTTCTCTGTGCCTGGCTGTTTGGCAAACCTTTGGAATTTATTTTGGTCACTGTTCCTTCCATGGAGACTACTTCAAAACTACTCTAGGTGAGAAGAGAGCTATCTCTGAGGATAACAATATATATTTTTTTTTTAATTTTCACTGTAGAGCTACAGGGATTGGGAAAGGCTTGAGGCAGAGTCTTAGAATGAACAAGAAAAACCCTCAAATATATATTTAGGCAGACAGTCATACACAAAAACATTCAATACCTTATTTTTATATTCAAATGAGATTTTATGTTCAGTGTTAAAAAATAAGAACTTAAGCCTCGACAGTTGTCGTATGACAAGTTTCTGAAGCAGTTGGTTAATAAAGGAATCTCCTGTGAAATGGTATGAATGAGGAATATGACTGAGGAGCAGCACACACCCTTCTTCACCCACTATTGAGCGGAGTCCTGTTTTGAATAATTGTCAGTGGTACAGACAGTAGTTAGGAAATCAGACTTTCCATGTATCAACAGCCATAAACATTAAATAAGCAAGAAAATGTGCATTCCTGTTCCCATGCATGACTGTAGAGTCACCAAAACATGAGATAGTCACACCACACATGCTGCATCCGAACAAAATTATCTTCATTTAAAAGACCTCATGGTACTTTCCATCTCTCCTGCTTCCACCTAGAGCTCTTTACTTCATGGTTCATCTAACAGAGCCATCATATCTGTGTGAAGTGTGTGCGTAAGTTGAATTTAGTCTTTTTGACTGAGAACTCTTTCCTTTGTGTTCTGCCAGTGAGATGACATCATCTTGCTGTATGTTCTGAGAGACCTGTTTCTCACCCCTCTATATCCATGTTTGAATGTGGGTCAAGATTTATTTATTTAAGGTACATAAATGCTAGGTGGACCATAAGATCAGCATGGCTCAGGCACAGTACTTTCTGTATCCAAGAACAAGGAAGACAGGAGTTGGATGGCCATTCATATCCAACTTTAATTGATTCCAAAGCATAACTCATAGATGAATCATAGAATAATAGAATAGTTTGAGTTGGTAGGGACCTTTAAAGGTCACTTAATCCAATCCTCCTGTAACAAGCAGAGATGTCTTCTACCAGATCAGGTTGCTCAGGGCCCAAACCAACCTGACCTTGAATGTTTCCAGGTATGGAGCTTCTACCACCTCTCTGGGCAACCTGTGCCAGTTTTTCACTGTCCTCAGTGTAAAATATTTCTTCTTTATATCTAGTCTAAATCTCCCTCTTTTAATTTAAAACCATCACCCCTTGTCCTATTGTAACAGGCCCTACTAGAAACATTGTCTTCATTAGGCCCCCACAATAAGGTCTCCCTGGAGCCTTTTCCAGCTGAACAACCCCAGTTCCCTCAGCCTTTCTTCACAGGAGAGGTGTTTCAGCCCTCTGAACAGTTTTGTGACCCTTCTCTGGACCTTCTCCAAGTCCATGTGCTTCTTATGCTGGGGGCCCAAGACTCAGACACAGTACTCCAGGTGAGGTCTCACCAGAGTAGAGCAAAGAGGCAGAATCACCTCCCTCAACCTGCTGGCTGTGCTTCTTTTGACACAGTTGATAGGGTTAGCTTTCTGGGTTGTGAGCATGTGTTGTCAGCTCATGTCCAGCTTTTCATCCACCAGTACCCCCATGTCCTTATCCACAAGGCTACTCTCAACCACATCATCCCGCAGCCTGTGTCTTGCACTTGACCTTGTTGAACACTATGAGGTTCACATGGGCCCAAATCTCCAGCTTGTCTTGGTCCCTCTGGATGACATCCTGTCCCTCAGGTGTGTCAACTGCACCACTCAGCTTGGTGTCATCTGCAACCTTGCTGAGGGTGTGCTCACTCAATCCCACTGTCTGTGTAATAGATGACAGTACTACAGAACACTGGTCCCAGTATGGACCCCTGACAAACACCACTTGTCACTGATCTCATCTGGACATTGAGTAGTTGACTACCACCCTTTGGATACAACCATCCAAACAATTCCTCATGCACTGAACCCATCAAATCCATATCTCCCTAATCTAGAGAGAAAGAAATGGTGGGGGACCATGTCAAAAGCCTTACAGAAGTCCAGACAGACAACACTGTAGCTCTTCCCTTGTCCACTGATGTAGTCACTGTGTCACAGAAAGCCATGACATTGTTCAGGCAGGACTTTCTCTTGGTGAAGCCAAACTGGCTGTCTCCAATCACCTCCCTTTTCTCCATGTACCTTAGCATAGATAATAGGAGGACCTGTTCCACAATCTTTCCAGGCACAGAGGTGAGGCTGACAGGTCAGTAGTTCCTGGGGTCCTCCTTTTTACCCTTTTTAAAACTGAGTGTAGTGTTTTCCTTTTTCCAGTCACCAGGGACTTCACCTGACTGCCAGGACTTTTTAAATGTCATGGGGAGTGGCTTGACAACGACATCAGCCAACACCCTCAGGACTCTGCAAATCATATCAACAGGTCCCATAGACCTACGTATGTTCAGGTTCCTCAGGTGGTCATTAATCTGTTCTTCTCTTAAAGTTGGAGGGACTTTGCCCACCTGGTCCCTGTCTTGCAGTCCATTGACTTGGAAGGTGTGAGAAGGGAGGTTACTAGAGATGACTTAGGTAAAAAAGTTGTTTTCTCAGCTTTCTCCTTGTCTGTGGTTACCAGATTGCCAGTCTTGCTCTACAGGTGGGAACACACTTTCTTTTTACAGAAACCTTTTCTGGTTGACATACCTGTAGAAACATTTGTTATTCCTCGTCAAATTCAGCTCCATCCACATCTTTGGCCTTCCTGACCCCATGCCTACGCAACCAGGCAGTATCCCTGTAGTCTTCCCAGATACCTGTCCCTGCTTCTACTGCCTGTGAAGTTTCTTTTTGCCCTTTAGTTTAATCAGCAGGTCTCGACTGAGCCATGCCAGTGTCTCGCCTTCCTTGCCTGATGTTTTACACCTGGGGATCAAGAGATCTTGTTCTCTACGGTAACCACCCTTAAAGGTCTGCCAACTCTGTTCTGCTCCCTCGTCTCTGAGGGCCATTTCCAAGGGGGCCCTCCTGACTAACTCCTTGAAGAACTGGAAGTTTGCTTGCCTAAAATTCAGGGTCCTGACTTTACTACTCACCTGGCCTATACCCCTCAGGACTGTGAACTCCACTAACGTGTGATGCCAGTGCATGATCACTGCAGCCTAGGCTGCCTCTGATCTTGATGCTATCAGTTAGCTCATGTGTTGATGTCTCTCAGCTGCAATATCTCATCCCATCTGCGGCTGTCTATGACCTACCTTAAGAATTTAACCTCTTTGCATTCTGTGAGTCTCTTGGATTGCCTGCAGCTCTCTATACTACTCCTTCAGCGGATGTTGTAGTGTTTGAAGTCCTCCAGCAGGATGAGAGTCTGTGAGTGCAAAGCCTCTGGTAGCTGAAGTAAGAAGAATTAATAAACAGTCCCTCCCTTTGATAGAGTAGCCTGTAGTAGACACAAACCACAAGCTTCCCCTTGTTGCCTTGGTCTCTAACTCTTACCCTTTTTAACCTGTTTGTGGCTATTCTTCAGAGACACTATTTGTCAGCTCTTCATACTCTATCCATTTCTTAATGTAGAGGACAATGCTTCCACCTCTCTCTCTTCACCTGTCTCTTCTGAACAGCCTGTCGCCATTGATAGCCACAGGAATGACCAGGAATCACTTAAAAGCTGGATCTCATAGAGACAGCCTTCAACAGCAGACTAGCACAGGAGCTCTGCCTCATGTGTCTACATCTTAAATCCACCCTGAAGTCTGCAACCCCATCAAAACATTGGTTTCAGTCTATTAGAGTAGCACAGTTATTACAGTGTTTAAAATCGAACTTGTATTTTCATTTCAAGGTCCTTAAGAGCTTTATAGAGACATCAATAGTTATTGGAAGGAACACCCCCAGACACAGAATAGTAAGATGTCCTCTTGAACTCTACGTGCTGGCTTGCTTGCATCACTAGGATTGGATTTTCAGCACTACGCTGCAACGCTAAACCAAGCTTTGTATAGACACAGTCTGTGGCTTTCTGATGTGGTAATGGACAAAGAAAAGAAATTTTTACTTCCTAAAAATAACTCTTGGTCTCCTCAGATGTGACTGAGCTGATCTTCAAAAGATCATTTCTTCCTTTTGGAAGATGTCACACGAAATTTCAATTCTGGACTGCTGACACTGATGCAATCAAAGTTTCAAGTAGTAATAGTGGATTTTAAAACAATCTCACAGCTGGATGACACCATGAAGAAAGTATTTCTCAATATTGCTTGGTAATACTTTTTAGGAATTCTTTGGGGATTTTTAGGTCCAGTTGTCTATGCCGAGTGGAGAGAAAATGAAATCTGGGATGGGAAAACTGAGAATAATTTTTCATTGTAATTATTTTAAAAGTCAAGTATAAAATTGTGAAGAAACAAAGGCTGGATAGAAAAAAATTGGTCCCAGTCAGTTCCAGTGGAAAGAAAAAGTGTCACCAGAAAAAGAGAAAAGAAAAAAATCAAAAAAACCAACATGGAAAACCCATGGTTATTTGAGATGGATAAGTACAAGGACCTTTTGACAATGAGAGAGTACTGACAAATGGAAGGAAAGATAGTTTATTAACCAGTCAGGAAATCCAATCTGAGAAACCAGTAGAATCACATTGTGCTCTCTGATCCTTACCTGTTACACGCTGTTCAACGTCAACATCCTTATGTACTGCAAAAGGCACCTGCTTTCAGATGTTTTCCTGAGCTCTTGCTGAGCTCACATTTCTTGTAGCAGAAGGACAAAGTGTTGTTGTTCTCCCTTGCCCCATGACCCATGTACCAGATGGAGATATCAGACTGGTCATTTGCAAGTGAGCCAAATCTGGCTCCTGGCCTCCAGGAAAAATAAAACAGGAGTGGATATAGGATAATGACACATGTCATAGATATTATGTTGTGGTCAAAACCAGAATGAAAAATCCATCTCCTGGGTAATGGGCATAAATGGAGAGGGGAAGTTTAAGAAGAGTCCTGCTTATCATTAAAAGCCACAAAGCAGCTAGGCATTTAAACATTACACAAAGAAAGCAAGATAATAAATTTCTATTTATACACAACTTTTTATCTTTGGTTGGAAAAAAAAATCAATATTAAGAGAGTAAGAATATCACCAAGTTCACTCCTACTGATCAAATGTTAGTTACTAAGAAGCAGACTAGAAATTCCCTCAAGCTTATTAGCCTAAGACAAAGACCTCTACACCTTTTGGTGTGATATATGAAGATAAGTCTTAAACAGCCTTTTGGATGTATGAAAGAAAGATAACCCCAGGCTAAAAAACAACTATAGATGCTGTAAGTAACCAGCTTTTAACTTGGGACCAGCATACCTAATATGCAGTTGACACAGCCAACAATTCAATAGATGCAACAATGCAAACATGACTTGGATGTTGGGCTTCTAATGTGAAACTTGATGAGGCTCAATTAAGTTTAACTGGTTCAGCAATTCAAAGCACTCCTGTCACCCCAGCCAGCCTTAGCTCTGACGTCATGCAGAGAGAATTTGCGGATGTAGTTGGCTTCCCAGTCCGAAGTTGTGTTATTATGGTTATGAAGAGAAATCTTTGCATCAGCAGATCAACTGCCTTCCAGATCCTAATGTAACTTCTTCCATCCATGAATTCCCAGTCTCAGTGTTGTTGAAGCAGTCGAAGAACACAAGGAGAGTGCTGTTGTTTTATGGGTTTTAGAGTGCATGCAAAGAGGAGAAATACTTGTAGCAACACCATATAGGTGTGGACAGATGATATTTGAACACAGCCTGCTGGCACAAAGTTAATCTATCTATTTTAACAACATTGAACCTGTGAGTATTATTGCATCAGTGGTCTTGCTATTTTTCACCAATACTGGGAGCCCCAGAAATAGTCTTAGTCCACCAGAAAATAGGTATTCAGACTGGTCTGAAAACAGGCCAAATATTACAGGCAACGTCTAGGAGTAAGAAAAAAAGTCATTGATCTGCACTCTAAAGCAAGGAAAATGAGTGCTGATGCAATCAGAGCAATAAAAGGATAGAAACAGTAGCAAAAGACAAAAGGTAATTTTTCTGTGTTATGGACTGAAGATAGTATGAAAGTAGTTACTAACCTATCAATCTACAAGCTACGTGCTTTGAGTTTTTGCTGCAGGTGACACAAAACTTATCTGATATCTATCAGTCCTGATGACAGGACAGCATCTAAGGGAGATGCTGAAGCACTATTTTCTGTAGTTATGTTCCACTCCACTTACACTTCACCTCTGCATTTAGCTCTTTGTGAAAGGCAACCTGACTCCTGGCTTTTGGGAGCACACTGGGCAGAGAGGAAATTTTGTAAAGTGGGTCTGAATGCTTTCCTATCTGCTTGCAGAGGAAAAGTATTATACAATTTTTTATTTTTTTTTAATACTGTGTGGCTGATACGTGAATTTGGCATTCACAGCAGGCTAGGGCCCAGGTTTAGCTAGGTGGCTAATAGTCTACCGGTTCAGGAAATCCCTGTCTCATCTAACAGCTCACTGCATCTGAAAGCACAAAAACTTTTTCAGCAACCTATAATAAAACTATTCCTATTTTTTTTCTTATAATGAAACTATTCCTATTTTTGCAGGGTTAATGTTCTGCATATTTTCCAAGGGGAAATACCTGTTGAGGGGTCAAACAAGCACTCTAACTTATTCAAAATTAGCAGTGGAAAAAACTAGCGGAGAGACAAGGCCAGTCTTTGCTCTGTTGGAGGTCTCTTGGACTGGCTCACCAAAGCTGTGTCTTTTGCCCTTGTGGCAAGTACACCACAGCTGTGTCTCAATCAGCTGCAGAGTCTAATTCTTGCAGCTAAAAACCTATAATCTTCCTCCTCAAAGGAGTGTCCTCTGATAAACTTAACTCTCTGCAGGTTGACTGAGGGGAAAGTTCCTCCTGGGCTACCCACTGTGCTCGACTCCTCTCCAGAAACAGCTTTGTCAAATAAATACCTCTAGGCCCTTCTTAGGGACTTGTCCTGCTCCATTTATCCAGCTCTGCAGAGATGTAGAAGAATAATAAATACTCTTAGTAGCTGCTTGTTGGTTTTGTGTGTGTGCACACTTCGGAAAACAGCTAATCAAATAGTGTATTAAAACCATGACAGTGACATTTAGCATAGAGTGGGTCTCAGCAGCTCCTGGTGGTAAGGTAAACACAGCTTTGCAGTGTCAAAAACTAAATTAGGAAAAGGAATGAGAGAATTAGTTGGGACAGGTACATGTATATAAACCAGCTGGGACCCTCTGAGGCTGAGGTCACCTCGTATAACCTCTTCGGAGCAGAGAGGAGCTGGGCTTCCATAAAACCTTGCCGTTTCTTGCAGATAGAAGGGGGACATATGCATCATACAAGCAGTTCACATGCCCATTTTTCTGTTATGTTTAGCCACACATTATTTTAGTAATAAATTATTCCTTTTAACATACTATCAAAAAATCCTTTGTTTACTTAAAAATGATGAGGAAAAATGCTACAGTTGTTCTCTCACAGACACTTGCTGAGGTAAATCAAAATGTGGGTGAGAAAAGATAGCTGACCTTTTTGCAGGTATATGTTATCTTTTAAAATTAAAAAAAATACCAAAGATGTGATTAAATGTGGCTAGTTCTAGTAGAAAATATATGTACAGAAAAAAATTAAACTTGTAGGTTACATTTAGACTTTTTCCTTTTAAAACTGTCCCAACCTACAGTAAACTTCACTTCCTTTGGGTTTGAAAAGCAGCTTGGCTGACTAGACTTTCAGATAGCTGGAGAACCTCTTAAACATCATGAGTTCTAATTGCTAATGGGTTCTTAAAGTCTGCAGCTTTTCTTTCACCTGAAACCCTCTTAACTGGTAACTGGTAGAAGGAGCAACTCAGATAAGACCAGGCTGACAGAGATTGCAAAATACAGACACTTTCCATGAGACACAGTGGGAGAAGTAAAGCTGTGGAAAGCAAGTATTCCCTAATCTCCCAGACTGCAACCTGCATATCTGGTTATTAATACAAGATTTTCAAGCAAGTGCCTCCTGTGCTGCAATAGGCGAGAAAGAGATAATGTGAAGGTCCAGCATCCCATATGAGTACTACATGTGTCTTCCTTTTGCTTCCCCTGCTCAGCAGAGTGGAGAAGATCATGGAGTTCTTCAGTCCCAGATCACTGCAGGGAGAAAATGCAGATAATAAAGTAATTATAATAGCTCCGCTCACATTTCTATTAATTTAAACCTCTCTACAGCATACAAATGATAAGGGAAAAAGACATGCATTGTTTAGAATTCAAAAAATCTTATTAACCTTCCATAACTGTCTGACAAGACTCAAAGGCCCAGCTACATAGAAGACATATATTAGATGTAGTCTCTACTTCTTCACCCCCTTCCAAATAATGACAGTAATGAAGAGTCAAACTGTACTGGATTTGACTTTCTCTGTAGAACTTCATTAATTAATCCACAGTTAAATAAATATATAAATAAGACCTTGACATTCAATTCCATTTCAATGCAAATAGCAGCTAGGAAACTCAGTTTCTCACACTACAAACTCTGTGAATAAAGAACAATATGTTTTGGTAAGACTTTCAACATGTAGGGAAATGGGGAAAAATAATCTGTCCAAAGTAATGTACAATGATCCTGATAGTAGCTGACAGTTTTGAATAACCAAGAGAAGGTTAATTTTTTTTTTTTTTCCATCATTATTCTCATTTTTTGCGAACAGGATACAGTATGTTTGAAACAAGCAGAAAGAGATTTTTCCTCCTACAAGTCATAGTTAATCTGATAGATCCCTTGCAGTTGAAAATTTTCATATGTCCAAAATCTGACCAGACAAATCCAGGAAGAAAAAAATTATTAAGACTTATTCAGTACCAACACACCATCTCTGGCTCCAGAAGTCTCTGAAACCTAAATTGTTTGAGAAGGGGAAAGGAAATATCTCTAAAAATATGTTCTGTTCCCAGACCCATAGTACACCTGCCACATTTCATTGTGGGGGCAGGATACTGGGCAACACAATCCTTTGGTTTGATCATTCCTGTGACAAAAGCAGATTAAATATTGCTCCATTGCAGCCAGTGCTATGTTTAGCACAGATGTCGCCCTCCAGTTCCTGGTCTGTACTGCAGAGCATGCAAATACCACAACGCACTTCTTGATATTCAGCAGCAAGGATCCCAGAATAATTAGAAAGGAGAATGAAAAATGATTTAGGGTTTATTTTACAAAATAAAAAGTAGGACTGGTTTCAACTTTTCGGAAGAGACAGCAAAGACCTGGATGAAAATAGATTTTGTGGCCAGGAAAACATATTTCTTCCAGGTTATTCACATGGATACTGTAAACATTATCTGTGCACCGCTTGTCCTGGGAGAGCTCATGTATCTAGAAAGACACTTGAAATAAATTAATGGCCAAGCATGCTCCTGGAAGTCTTTTCTTCTCCCCAGACCAGAGAACATATACATAGAACATACCAAAAATAAATAGTTTGAGAAGCAAATGATGCATTGTGTAGAGTACTAAGATATTACCTAAGACAAACTAAACAGATTTATTTAAGAAGAAATGTTTAGCATTTCTGAGAAGAAAACATGTAAGAGACTCATGACTAGAATGTTTAAAATAAAATTAAGTTACTTGGGCTAAACAAATTTATCATTAAAGTCTTTTTGTCAAACTATAGTTTAATACTATTGTATTAAACAAACAAATCCAGTGAAAAGCTAAATGTCTTGAGGGGAAAGTCTGATTTCAAAAAGTATGAAAGACTGACTGGGTTCTGAGAGCAGTGATTTGGCAGATCACCTGGGAGCTGGGAGAAGGAAAGACTTCAGAGTGATTTCCCAATGGGAATTTTGTACCATTTCTTACATTTTTGTAAGAACACTTAAAAATATTAAAAGCCTTTATGCTTATGCCAGGATGTTTTTGTCACCCACTTGCTCATCTCCAGATGCAATAGGCACAACATGTCTATCTCCTTGCAAGAAATATCAATGATCTACAGTATAAATGCACAGGTGCTGTTGTGTGTGTGTGTATCCTGGCTGGTCAGGGAAAACAAGCAGATAGAAAGTGGTGTCATATAGTAACAGGATGTTGTCTCAGTGACAGTGAAATTAGAGTGGTTTGCACTGATGCAAAGCTGGACATTTAGAGAGATTTGAACTGACACACCCACAACAATGAATTACTACACTTTAAAAATAAAAGTGTATTTTATTTTATATATGTATTTATATTACGAAGTATTCAGCATCAAACATGGAAAAGGTTTTGGTAGAAGAAGCTTTGTGTACATTAGTAAATTTTAATGTGATCTGACATTAAATACAGTCGAGTTTATTTTGAACTTGGTCTTCCACTCATAGAAAAAAAAGCCACATTTAACATTAAGTCAGATAAAACGCTTTTAAATCTGTATAAACTGCAGGACAATATTGTTCATCCTTAAATGTGCCAAGAAACATGTCCCAAGCTGGCTTCGTCACTCAGGAGTGGAGGGGACAGCTGGAGAGAAGTGCTGAAAGCAGGTCATGGTGTGAAAATTACTGACAATGCACATATGGTTAATCTTAATGCCCCTTACACCAAAAATTACCAAATAACGATGAAGAGGGAGTTGGACTTCAACGCCTTTTATATTAATTCTTTCATGAGAAGTCTATTTATTTATTTATTTAAATTATTTTGCACATCATGCTTAAAACAAACACTGCCTCGATGCCATGAGCTGGTATCGGATTCCCTTATTGAAATATTATAAGGCTCAGAAATTCCTAAAAATGATTGCCTCTAGTTTTTCTATGTGGAGTGATGTCTCAAGTTTTCTAGGTCTGATATTTTGAGATCTCCCAGAACTAGAAGTGTCAGCTCCGCTCTACTTTTGGGAATGTCATCATTTCATGGGAGCAAAGCTCCCATTTTATCTTTCAGTGTTTGAAAAACATTGGACTTGAGCCTCACTATTTGGGTAACTGGTGTTTTACAGGCAAGTTACTTTTATGGATGACTTTTGTTAATTTTCTGCTTTTCTATTTCTCATATGCCTTGAATCTTAGATTAATGGAAAGAATTCAACAACTTAAAGAGGTTCTGCAGTTCTGCAACTGTATTTAGCATATGGGCATCTTGATATGGGCTATCAGGGGAGTAAAGAAAGAAAGTTCCGTTCACTAAGCATGTCCCATACCCCATGCATACTCCCAGTCCTGGGAGGTATGCAGTAATAGTGAGGTGATAGCACAGCTCCCTCGTTCTCACTGCAGATGCGTTCTTCCTTCTTGTGATCAGTATCAATTATGCATGTTGTGAAGCTGTTACCATAAAGGTCAATGCCATAGGGAAAAACCTCACAGCTTCTTCATTTTAAAGACTAAATTGTGTGGTCAGTGCAACACAAAACCTATTTTAATGTGTTTGAGAATTTATAGCAAAATAAACTAACAACAAGAACAATTTTTTCTTTTTTTTGTCAAGATAAAGCAGAAGAGAAATGATGGTTCATTGCCAGTTTCTCTATCTCCTCATTTAGGAGAGTTATAAAAAAGCTGGAGAGTTAGAAGAAATTCGTGTCATGCGAACTTGCCACATTTCCAGCAAGTATCTGTTTCATTCTTTATACTGTCAGTAAGTTACCTTCGCTCTACATGCAAGAAAACCATTTACCTTCACTGATGGACTAAACTATGATGAAGAAAACATCTTCCAAGAAAAAGGATATAGATAAACCTCATTGTTGTCAATACCTGTCAACTTGTATGTTGAATTATTCTGATCAAATGTAACTACCTGAATCTAAGCTACTCACCTGGATTGAGAGGAGAAAAATAGAGACGTTCCTCTTCTCCAGGTAGAAGGGATCCTTCCCTCCTCCTCAGCACAAGTGAGGTCATACCTGGCATACTCATCTAGTTCTAGACTCCTCACTATAAGAGAGACGTGGACATACAGCACAGAGTTTAGCGGAGTGGCAAGAAGATGGCTAAGGGACTGGAGCGTGTCTCCTATGAGGAAAGGCTGAGAGAGCTGGGGCTGTTCAGCCTGGAGGAGGGAAAGTTCAAGGAGAATCTCACCAATGTATATAAATACCTGCAGGAAGAGTGCCAAGAATCTGGAGCTGGGTTCTTTTCAGTAGAGCCCGGTGCCAGGACCAGAAGCAGCAGGCACAAACAGAAACACAGGAGATTCCCTCTGAAACATCAGGAAACACTTTTTTATTTTACTGTGAGCGTGACCGGATGAGCACTGACACATATTGCTGGGGGAGGTTTTGGAGCCTCCATCCGTAGAGACATTCAGAAGTCGTTCGGACACAGTTCTGGGCTACTGGCTCTATGTGGCCCTGCTTGAGTAGAAGGTTTGGAGCAAGTGATCTCCAAAGATCCCTTCCAACCTCAACTGTTCTGTGACACGGTGATTCTGTGAAGCAGAAAATTTTAGACTGTAAATTACCTCATCCTAAAGCAAAGCAAATACACCAAATAATCTAAATGAAGTACTTCTTTTCATTTATTATTATGGGTGTTTAGATTACTCATCTGTACAATATCTACACTGTAAAAATCTGAAGTTTGGTGAGATGTGGCTGACAATGGATGTTTTATCTTAAGTATTCTGTCTTTGACAGTTGATGAATTACATCTTTATTTATTCTTTTATGTATAGCTTAAACACACAGATACTGACTCATGGCTGAAAACTTGAGAGATACTTGCTGCTCCGCTTCCTGCCAATAGTAAAACCATGCATATTACAAGAAGAGCTTTATATAGCAGATTTGATAAATGAGTAAATACAAATGAATGAAACTCCAATTGGAATTCATCTACCCTAACTTCAGTTGGCCAGACCTCAGCTAGTAACAGTGGGCTTCCCTCAGTAAAAAGGACAGAACTTCATGGGTGCAGTCATTTCACCCTAAAATAGATGACTAAGATAGTTCAGTTTAATGATTTTCAGGAAGTGCAAATTACTACAAAGAAAAGACAAGGTGGCCAGCTCTGACTCAGGCATATGAAGCAGGGGGGAGATGTTAGACAGGTGATTTTAACCTTGCTTTTAACCATAAGTTGCATCCCCAGTGTAAGCCTGAGCAGTCCTTGAACCCAGCAAAGATGATTCCATTTGGTGCCCACCAGTATGACACTGTTTTGTATTCAGCTTCACTGAAACATTTTCCTATTTCTTAAAAGCAACAGAAATAAAACTAGCCCCGAATGAATTGCTAGTAGTGTTGACAAAGACATCTATCACAAAAATGAATTTGCCTATGCATTTTCTCAGCCATACTGGTAAGCTTACATTAATTCTATACAGACCATCCTTAAAAATAAAGGGGCTAAATAGATGCTCTGATTTTTAAATGTGAGCTGTCTCACTCTAAGCACAGACAAAACAGAGGAGATGGATTCCTGCAAAATCTGCTGTTTTGTAATCTTTATTATATTTTTAGATGACCTTCTGAAATAGAAACAATATTAAGAGATATTTTCCTTTCCTCCTACCAGTGAACAGTATATTTTCTATAAATGGAAATAAAAGTTTGATGTTACCAGATATATAAGCAAATACATGACATGACGTGTTTCTCCCTTTCTAGAAAAATATTACTAAAGATCTAAAGCAGAATGATTTAAAATAAAATAACCAATTTTGACTAAAGGAGGCTATACATATGTTGACTTTGGAATGCAATTACTATGGAAACAACAAACAAAGAGGATATTTCAGAGCCTGCCAAGCTGAAATTCATGCCTGGACTGATTTCTAGTCACTTTCTTGCTGAGAATTACAGCTGAAGGTTTTCAGGCTGAATTTCATAGGAAAAGTCTTGCAGGGTGTTCTTTCCATTCCTCAACTTCTCCTTCCTTTTTAAACACAAGGAATGAACAATGCAAGATATTTTTCTTAAAGGCTAATATTTTTGAATACCTAAAATTTCAGAGTATCTATTTGCTAAAACCTTTTACACTTTCAAAAACTGTCAGGTGAAAATAGCACTGCAGAAGTATGCATCTTAGTGTCACTCCAGATTTTTATAATCTAGGGAAAGGAACAGAAAAATTTTGTTGCAATCTATAGGGCTTTTTCAGACATTAACTTATAATGATCTGAATTGAGTGTTGTAAGCACCTAATTCTTAATATTTCCTGTAAAGGAATATGCTGCATATTTATGTACATATATGTACATATTTTGCTAAACATAATTGTATTATCGTGTATTATATCAGATATAGTAGGTACATATACAAGACAATCTGTACTTCCCAGATTATTTCCCCATTGACAAACAGCCCACTTGAAAAAGAATTTGTGCTAGAAGAAAAAATCATGAGAAACATGGAAACTAAACAGCATTTTGATAAATCATGAAAATGTAGTCTTTCAGAGGGTTTACTTCTTTTACTGATCAACTGTATGGCATGTCTCAAGCCTTTTAATAATCAATATGTTTTTTCCAATATTAGAAATCCATTTTTAAAAATGTATTTTTGGCAGAAATGAAAATATATCATAGAAATTTCAAATTTTAATACAGTAAAAATTATATCGTAAAAGATAATATTGGGAGAAAGTATTAAAGCTTGCAAAACATAGAACATGTCATGCTGGTTGTCATAAAAATGGTGTAAATGAAAATAAGTAATTTTCATTAAGCAGCCTGTGAAAAAAGATGTCAATTCATAATTTTAAAAAATTATGTCTTCTACAAAGAACTAAGGTGTAATCAGAGTTCTTGAGAAGGATTTTGCAGCTGCTATATACTTGGGAATGCAGAAGATGGAATAATAGCCGTATTGCCACTTTTTAAAACTTAGAACCACTACATTTTTGTCATTTTTCTTAGTGTTACTGCACATATTGTATGGGGATAGAGGAAGGGCGTTTAACTACAGTTAAAATGGGGGAAAGAGAAACAATCTCATCTGAAAATGTAATCGTATAGAGAAAACTGAGGATCTTGATTCTTGCTCTTACTTTAATAGTTATTAAATTTTGGGTTTGAGGAAAAATATATGTAGTTTTCTTCAGCATAGTTTTCTTCTTCCACTTTTCCCAAAGTGAAAAAAAAATCAGTGTAAATCAATTTTTTTTAAAAGCTATTGTTTTCTCACAAAAAAGAAATCCATACCCATCATGTGGTTTTACCACATAATTTATCCAAAGGTTTTAATCTTTTTATTTTAGTTTAGTTTATTGAAAGTTAATCTGAAAGACCATTTTAAAATGAAAAGTCCATGTACTTTATTAAAATTATTCAAAGTAATTCCTCATTGATCTTAATTTTCTCTTATGCTTTTAGCCAAATTCAAGCTGAATTTGCTTCTGGTGATCAAAGCTGTAACTATTAATGAAAAAAAAAAAAAAAGCTTTTTTTTTTTTTAAATATCTGTTTAAAAATCTGAAGACATATAAACTGGTTTCAAAACAAACATTTTTTTGAGTCTGTTGAGTCTTGAGGGTAGTCCAATAGTGTGCCCTTTCAGAATTTCTAAAGGTACAAGTCTCCTTCAACTCACATGCTGTTTTTCCAGCCACTAGTGCAGACTCAAATGTCCCCTTACATCCCAGATGTCAGGTATCTATATTTAGACAAGTGTCTCCTGTCTACATTTCCACAGTAGCTGTGGAAGAAGTTTAGACATTCGAGTCCTGTGTTCAATACATCTGTAGTGATACCTAAATGAGGGAGTCCTGAAGCAGAATCTTACTGAATAAGCTCATGGTAACTTTTATCTAAGTAGCCACAAAACCAAATCATGTTTATAGTGAAAAGAACCCACAATACTCAAAAAGCATTTGTAAGTATATCGTGGCATTAACATAGGTGGCATGTCATGTTTACACCTCCAGTGAATTGGAAGTTAGCAGCATGAAAGAGTAGTTGACAGTAGAGCTTGAAAACCTTCCAGGAAATGATGCAGACTGAATTTCTTTACCTGTGTGACTGAAGCACCACTCTGAACAATAAGTATCACTGTTTGTGAACTCACATTTCCTACTGCTTGGCCATGTCCTCAATGCTTTTGGCTTGTGCTTCACAGGAGTCCCTTGGGTGGGATGAATCTGCACAGGGCTAGTGTTACGTATAAGGCATAGCACATTTAAACATGTCTTCAGAGTCCTACAAAATATAATTAACACATTGGGAAGCTAGGCTGTTATTCTTATTTTGACAATGCTGTTATTATTTTTTCCTTCTAATCTGATTTTCAAAGATTTATACATTAATTTTTCATGCATTAATCCCTGAAACTATGCTTGGAAACCCATGTTATAAATACCACACAGCTAATGCACATGCCAGTGGCAGAAAAAAATTTACAAGAAGCAGACAAATCTCAGAATAATAATTTCATTATATCACCCTTATAAATCTTCCCAGCAATTCTGACACTTTAATTACAGAGTGACACTTTCAGTCTTAAAGTATTGTAGCCTGTGTAAGAGATCATTTCACTTAAAGCATGTTAGTAGTCTGGCTACTGTAGAGGAGTCATTTTACAATCCATCTCATTTACAAAGGCAGAAAGTCAACAAGAGATTAAATATTGTAACTATGAAACTCAATAAGAAATTGAAGCAGTCCTAAATTTATTACAACACACATACATGCAAAATAGTGTCTGCCACAACCTGCCCCTTCCCAGTATCCCATGCAAGCATCTCTGTGGAATACAGGTATGGGCTGACCAGTCTGGGGGTAAGAAACAGGTGGCCAGTGATTGTTTCTGAAAGCTGCTTGTAAAAGACAGAAGCTCCGGAATAACCCCACTGAGTAATTTGTAGACAAGGGACTAGGAAGAAAATCTAAGTCAGGAGTAAAGAATGTGTGACTTGTATTCTAAGTCTTGACAAGGAACAAATATCAGTGATTATAGGAGTAACTGCAGTCCTAGCATGGGACTTCTGGGGTCTGCTCTTAACTTAGACACATACAGAAATTCACAGTAGTGCTACTAAAGGCTGCAGAGACAGTTTAGTGGTGATCCATTGAATACATCTATACCTCTTCAAATTTACTGCAGAGCTCTAGTTACTCATCCTATAGCCTTTACTTCATAAGAAGTCATTGTTGTCCAAGTAAAAATATCATCTTTGATCATCACTTCATAATGTCTTTCATTACAGACCTAGCATCGAAGCAACAGGATTGCTGGCAACCATGCTGCACAGCCTCTCTGAGAGCTGGTGGCAAAAACACATGTTTTGAAGGGAGGTCAAGCTGGTTTCAATTGACAGCACCTTCCAATTTGATGGCTTAGATACCAGAAATGTTCTGCTTTCTCATTACGTGCTCCTTGTTTCAGCTGCATTCCCCTTACTGATTTCAGCTTTGTTGTGATCATCAAGCTTTAAAAGCATTTCACTAAGTCAGAAATATGAATGTGATAATTAACATTGATTTGTGTGCCTTCTCCTTTGTAAAAATGAAATCATTTTGCAGATGTCTCAGGACATGGAATTTTTAGATGATCGTTTTAACCTCACCCTACCAAGCAGTAGTTCATAAGCTGTAAAACATTATCAGTCTGGAATGGAAATATCCATTATTTGGCTCAAAACCAGAAGCAGCCCCCATCACATCGGATCATTTCTTTTAGCTATTAATTTTATTAGCATACATCTTAGTTATAGTGTTAACATGGCATGACACAAAATGGTATCCAGAATCAAAGAGCAACTCCAAAGTAGGCAACCATCCTGGCTTTTAACAGGGATAGTGGGGCCAGCAGAACCAGGGAAGTGATTGTCCCCCTGTATTCGGCACTGGTGATGCCACACCTAAAGTGCGGCGTTCAGTTTTTGGCCCCTCACTACAAGAAGGACATTGAGGTGCTAAAGCATGTCTAGAGAAGGGCAATGAAGCTGATGGACAAAGGGCCTAGAGAACAAGTTTTCTGAAAAGCAGCTGAGGGAACTGGGGTTATTTAGCCTGAAGAAAAGGAGTCTCAGGGAAGACTTTATCGCTCTCTACAACTACCTCGAAGGTTTGTAGAGAGGTTTCTTCTCCCTACTAACAAGTGACAGGACAAGAAGAAATAGCCTCAAGTTGAACCAAGGGAGATTTAGATTGGATATTATGAGAAGTTTCTTAATTGAAAGGTTTGTCTAGCACTGGAACAAGCTGTCCAGGGAAGTGGTGGAGTCATGATCCCTGGAGGTGTTTAAAAGACGTGTAGGTGTGGTGCTTATTGATATGGTTTCCTGGTGGACTTGGCAGTGTCAGGTTAAAAATTGAACATGAAGATCTTAAGGGTCTTTTCCAACCTAAATGATTCTACAAATGTATGAATTTGTGATTTTAATTTCTGGGTGGATTTTTTTCTCTCTTTCTTTCTTTTTAATTTGTAAAATTTAAAAGGAAAATTGATATCATACCCTCTGGCCATCAACTTTACTTATATTCATTACTGAAAGGTTCATCTTTTCCATTGATGAACCCATTAGATTGTGTATATAAAGGAACCCATCCTGAAACCAGCTCCATATGGACAGACCATATGTGCGCACGGAGTCCCACTGAAGTAATCTATGGTTAGCATTTCTTATTTCTTGTGTAGTAACATGAATGTGTCCCTCACTATAGGCCTATTGTGCCAGGCACTGTATAGGCAAAACCAAAAATTTAACGTTAGCGCTAGCAGACAAGCCATCACAGTACAAATAGGAAGAACACTACAAACCACATTGTTAAATTACACATATTAGTATTACTCTATCAGATTTAACAAAATCACCATATTTCTATGGTTCCATTTAATGTACAGCCCCCTAGAAGAGGTCATTCTCATTTCCTTTCTGAACATAAATCTCTAGTGATCTTTCCAGGTGTCTATGAGGTTTCACATATGTATTAAGGTTAGAATGAGACATAGTTTTGCTCTCTAGGCTTGTCTACAGAGGGAGGCACTATGAAATAAGGTGTGAAATGAACATGTAGTGCATTAATAGTCTTGCAGGAGCTCATTCTTTTTTGAAATTAGAATGAATCACTTTTTTTTTTTTTTTTTGTTATTATGCAGTAAATATATCCGTGTGGAGAGGAAGTGTGAAATACTCGTTTCTGTATAAACTCAAGCCTGATATTGCTTTGTGGACCTTCCCTTTCAGAAAAATCTTGTGTAATGCTACCAGAATCAAACCAAAGGTTTATTTTCAAAAAGCCACATTTTCATGGCAACTATTTACATGTAACAAATGGAAAGAATGAGTCTGATCCACAGAAGAAAGGTAAGGATGTGCTTGTCTGTCTCAGGAATGTTATAGAGGTAGCTTTTCAGGGAGAAGGAAAAAAAGAGGGAAAGGAAATTGTTGGTACATACTTTGTGAATGGCAAAGTTGCACAAGATTTCACAATCAAGCTGTTTCCAATTAGGTCATAATTACATTGCAAGCTGTTTATGTAAAAAAAAAAAAAACACCAAAAAACCAAAAAACGTTGAGTAAAAATCTAGACACTGAGGATTAAAAATAAGATGCAAACCCTTAAGAGTTATGATAATGCCCCATTAAGCTATTTATCTAGATCTGAGGTGGATTATTTAAAGTCTTTAAATCAAATTTGGAAGGCTTTCGGGAAGAGACATTTTTTCTTAATCCAAAGTTATGGGCTTCACTTAGAGAATTTCTGGGTGAGTCTCTGACCTGTACTATGCAAACAGTCAGGTTAAATGATCATCATGGTTCCTTCTGGCCTTAAAATCTATCAGTTTATTAGTCAACCCAGTGTAATGCTGTGATGCACAGGCAATTCACCTCAAGATTTGAAGAGCACTTAAATTAATTGTTTCATTAAAATCCATTTGAATGCTTTTACATCTTGATGCATGCTGCTTCTCGGTGCCTCACAGATTTTATTAGGAGATCTTCAGCCCCAAAGAACCTATTATGATTGCTTGGCCTGACCTGTGCATTATGCCAGCCATAACAGAGAGTTCCTGGGAAATTCATGCTGTGAGGAGCCCTGACATCATGTCTAGTGCCTGTGGGTGGTTCTCTGGTGACCACTAGGAGGTGCTTCCCGGCGTTCCGCTCATTACTCTTGATGGCATCATGAGGAATGAGTTCAGCACTGTGTGGGAGCATATTTCAGATCTTTTGTACACCTACGGCCTTATGCCAAAAATAAGATACAATCATTTGTTTCCTAGGTGATAACTGCACTGAGCATGTGTGGTTCTTGCTGCCTCTAAAATGGTGAAGTATGTTATCAGCCTTTCTTGTAGTGTTTTTGAGGCAACGTATCAAACAGCTTTTACCACAGAACAAATGGCTTGTTGATTATGTACACGTGGGGAAAAAAATGTATTGAGGTTTGCATCTCAGTATTCATTCTAAGCAAAAGTAATTTTATTCTGTTTGTTTGCTTCTGTGGCAAGTGAAGGGAAAAAAGACCAAGAAAAATCAGTTCTTTGGTTTCTAAATGCCAGAAGACCTTTTAGATGTTATTTCTTGAGAGTTGGTCTGAATCCGTATCTGTGTAGAAATTCTAGTTCCAAATTTGTTTTCTCATGCAGGCATTGAAAGCTTATCAAAGCAGGATATCTTCCATGCTTCCCCTATCTCTGGAATATTTGAATACCAAAAAACCATTAAAGATATTTGTTTTACACTACTGTCCTTTGCAGGAAGCAGAAAAGGTTAATATATGAGGTAAAAACAGATTTTTACTATTTTGCTAGATTTTTTTTTTTAGTTCATTCTTTTATTTTCAATATTTCAAATGTCTACAAGTTTTGGAAATATGCAAAGAATTTCTGAATTTTTGAAGTACTGCATTTCATGTACTATCTTGTATTTATTTTTTTTATAATTGATATCTACATAGGCTTTTATTTCAAAATGTAGTATTTTATTGGAAAGCCTATTAGAGCTTTTGTTGTCAGAAACTCTTCACTTCTCTCACATCATGTCTACTGAAGGACCAATCAGTGATGACTCTTGCTCTGTATTCTACTCCAATTAAGGCAAAAATGTAAGTAAAATTAGTAGTATGACTTTTTTCTTTGTTTGTTTTTGGTTTTTTTCCCTGTAGAATCCTATGTGTAGTGGATGAACTCATGTCATTTCACTATAGAGACATATATATATATATATATATAT
>NW_008629948.1:0-1107 GCF_000691845.1 Merops nubicus
TGGCCTTAGGGAAGCAGGGGATGACAGGACCTCCCTTTGTCCTGGGGGTGCAGTGGGCTGCAGGTGGAGAATTGTCTCACTGTAAAGCCACCAGCCCACCTGTGCATCACTGTCTGTGGTGTGAGCAGTGCCATGGACTATCCCCTCCTTCCCTACAAAAAAAAACCCCAAGGTTCAACCATATGAATGCCATCATAACTGATTTTATTAAAGAGAAGAGGAAAGAAATAATTTCCACAGTGTTATCATCTTCATATTCATGATTTTGCAGACGGTGGTGTTTGCTTTGCTTCAAAGGAAGATCTTGAGAGCTTTTTGTTGTGGCAGGAACTGATGCCACCAGGAATGGTGGGGTTGGGGTGATTCAGAGGCTATTTGGTAGATGCAGAAAGGATTTCCAAGGAGAATCCAGGGAGTCTTCAGCTCCTCCACCCCCTGCATGGTGAAGAAGAGAGTCTCAGGTTACTCACCAGTAGGTTTTCTGCAGTGCTGGTCTCTTTATTTGATGGCACCAGAGCAGAGGGTTGCAAATGCCCCCTAAGGACCCTCTGTGCCAGCAGGGTTGGCATTAGAGAAGTGAAACAGGATGGTGTGAGGAACAGTGACTTTAAGACATTGCTCTGGAGAAAAGATAAGGAGGGTATCAGTCATTCTACATACTTTCTGCAGCAAGAGAACCCATTTGGGCATAATCCAACCCAGTAATATGGCCGACGACATATTCCTGGGAAGCAGCGTCCGTTTTGGGCTTCACAACTATTAAATGGAGTAGGCTGGACTGCAGAGAAGAAAAACAATCATCATTTACCATGAAAAGTGGATGCACTCTCCATCTAGCTCCTCTAATTCCTCCCTCTACCTCCCTCACACCTTACCTACAGCCCCTTGGAGCATCACGAAGAGGACAACCAGGAGCTGGTAAAGGATCCTCATGGCCACAGCTGGGGTGTGAATCCTTTACCTGTAATGAGCAGAGACCACAAGACCAAAAGACACGAAATGGAAGGTCCCCTCCAGAATGGGAGGTGAGAAACTGCTTAAAACATACCCTGAATGCCCAAAGCCAAAATCTTACCAAACACAATGGACCTGAACAAAGGAAAGAGT
>NW_008629948.1:1138-2912 GCF_000691845.1 Merops nubicus
ATCCTTGGAGACAGCATTTCAGCAAACATACTTCTAAGCAACCTGACCTAATTAGCCTCACTTTGGGCATGGATTCAGACTAGAAACTCCTGGACTCAAGGGACTCCAACCTTAATTAGCCAACCTTAATTATTCTGGGCTACTATGGTGTTTTAGTGTTGTTTTTTTTTTTTTAAATATTTGTCTTATTGTGTTGGAAAATTATATTCAAGGTCTGTTCAACACCAGGCAGGTTAGGCTGGAACTAAGAGAGATCCATGAATTATTCACCTTCAACCCACTACAGCTGACAAAGTGTTAAGAGACTGCACCAACCACCATCCTTAGGAAAGTCTAAAAACCACATTTCTATCTCTTGAAGAGAAGATATCAAGGTGATACCTCACTCAAAATGTTACTGGAAGTCAGGCAAGATATGTGGCTCAAAATACAGCTCTGAACTGCTGTGCTGGCTGCTTGTCTACCTGTAGGAAGCAAAATGTTTCTCAACCAACAAGCCTTTTGCTTTTGATGCCTCGAGTGAAGGTTTCTGGGTCTCTGTTCACCCCCCTTGGAGGTCAGCAAACATAATTTCCTCCTGCAAGCCCTGTAAGCAATCAGCCCATGGTTCTGCAGCACACGTAGACTGGGGTAATGAGAAGGAAAGGGTTAATGATGGCAGAATGCTCATTAGGAGTGGGATTAATGAAAGGAAAAGAAGTGTGTGAAGGTGAAGAGATGAGGGTGCCTGTCCAGAACCAGGCAGAGAGTTACCAGTGGAGGAGGATGACTGCTGCTGTCCTTCTCTTCTCCGGGGAATGCCCCAGACCCAAACATGCCTCTTTATATAACAGCTTGGGGATGCTGCAGAGCAATTACAAGCCAATGAAAAAACCCTTTTCCAGCCAAACTTGTCCTGTCCTTCTGTGTCTTCCAATGAGAAAGGAGAGTCCTCTTTGAGATTGCTTTCACTGCTCTTTGTGCAACCCATCTGAGACCATCCAAGTTTGTGTAAGACACGTTAGGCCACAGGGTTGTGTAAAATACCTGGGAAGATGCAACACTGCTCCTCCTGGTCCTCATTCTGCTGCTGGTGCTCCTTCTGGTCCTCATTCTGCTGCTGGTGCACAGCTTGGTTACCCCATTTGCAGCCAGAGCCTGGCCATTGTTTCCCTTCACAACATTTGGTGAAGATAAGCAGCCCACCTGCCAACCTCAAAGGTATTTCTCTGTCCTGGTTTGGGCTAGAGCAGAACCAATTCTGCTCAGTGGTTTCCTTCCCAGCTCTGGATTCTCCTGGCTCCTGTGCAGACCGAGGTCACTGCTCCATCTTGGGGGTCACGTTGGGGTGCAAAAGTCAAAGGTGGCACCAGTGAGGAGGATTGGCCAGGACAGGGACCCTGAACTGACCAACGAGAGATTCCAGCCCATTTATTGGATTTTATTGGAGCACAGTGTCAAATTGGCCAGGGACTCTGAACTGACCAACGAGAGATTCCAGCTCATTTTATTGGATTTTATTGGAGCACAGTGTCAAACGAGGAGATTTTTGGCATGCAGATCTCTCTGTCACTTGTATCTGCTGTCCCTCTTCCTTTGGGACCTTCCCACTCTTCCATGATACCCCATCTCCTCTGGATGTGTCTGCACCTATCTCAGTCTCCACTCCCAGGAATATCACAGAATCATTTTGGTTGGAAAAGACCTTTAAGATCATCAAGTCCAATCATGAACCCAGCACTGCCAGGTCCCCACTGCCCCGTGTCCCTCAGCACCACATCTCCATGGCTTGGAA
>NW_008629948.1:3098-18467 GCF_000691845.1 Merops nubicus
CCGTGTCCCTCACACCACATCTCCACGGTTGCGAAACCCCTCCAGGGGTGGGGACTCCACCACTGCCCTGGGCAGCTTGTTCCAGGGCTTTACAACCTTTTTGGAAAAGAAGTTTTTCCTAACATTCAACCTAAACCTCCCCGTGTGCAGCTTGAGGCTGTTTCCTCTTCTCCTATCAAGTACCAACAAATAATTGTCCATGTGCCAACAATCTGGAGCCAAACCATGCCTTGCAGTAGCAGATTTGTTAAGGACAACCAATTTCTGTGCTTGGAGGATGATGGGAAGCCCAAGAGGCACACGGCTGCTGTCAGTTTGGCCATCAGACACTTTTCTGTGCTGTGTCCCACCAGGCAGGAGCTCTGGATCTGGGGTGCCCTCGTCTGGAGGCTGGGCTCTGCACCACCTCTGGGTCAGGTGTTAGACAGGGGAGAGGTGGGAAGAAGCTGTGGATGCACAGCAGGAACCAGAGGTTGGACAACACCTGAGGTGGGTCCTCCTGCCTGTGCAGTGTCTCATGATTGCATAAATCCCTATTTGTCCCTTTTTTTTTCCCCTTTTTTCCACTCTCAGATGTGCCAGGAGAGAACTAACAGAGAGGTGAATTTATGGCAGCTCCTAAAGCCACCCTGCTCAGCTCCTCAGCATCCCAGCCCCGTTGTGAACTGGGCTGGAGCAGAGCCAGGCATGGGGGGCTGAAACCTGGGCTGCTGCAGGAGGTCATGGGGGGGGTTTACAGAGAGACAGAAGTAAAAGCTGTAGGAAAACAACACCAGATGATCTCCTCCTTTCTTCCCTGTCCAACGAGGCTCAGTTTCACACCACACACATGACTGTTTCTTTCCAAATAACAAACCGCAGCCTTCAAAGGATGCTCCCCGATGAGTCTCACAGCATGACCCCAAGGAGCAGCAGCTCTCTCCAGGAGACATTTCTGTTGTTTTCCCTCTTGACAGCTCCACTGCTGGGTCTATTCTGTTCCCTTCAGAAAAATGTGTGGCTTGAAAACAACAACAAGGGAGTTCCACAAGGTGACTAGAGACCGTGTCCCGCTGAGATACAGCTAAACGTGTCCCGGGGTTGTTGTTCCTGCTGGGGGTGTTGCTGCCTTCCCCTGGTGACTGCTGCAGTGCTTTATAGATCTTCTGGACTGGGTAACCAGGAGGACCAAAACCCTTGCTGCCCAGGAGGGTTGCCACACTTGGGTGAGGATGAGGACTGGGAAGAGGCTGTTTCCCTCTGCAGGACTCTACGTGGGTGATTTTAAGAAATCTCAGTGCTGGGAATATGGTCCTTAGGTGCAGCTATCAGCTTTAGAGATACTTGAGTGGCTTGAATGGGGAGGCAGCTCAGTTGTCCATCTTCATAGAATCATAAAATGCTTTGGGTTGGAAGGGACCTTTCAAGGTGACCTGGGTTCCTTCACTTTCCAAGGAAAGTCTTCATGGAGAGTTTTCTTCTGCTTTATTAACAGGTTGCTGTTGTTTGCTTGTTTCATCAAAGTTCAGAACATGACCCAGTTACATTTCTCTCTCTCTACAGTCAGTCTTCACTCCAACTTCTTCAATTTGGAGTTCACCAATGATGCCATATTCCCCACCCACTTCAGGTCCAGATCACAGAATCATAGAGTCATAGAATGGTTTGGGTTGGAAGGGACATTCAAAGGTCACCCAGTCCAACCCCCTGCAGGGAGCAGGGACATCTGCAGCTAGAGCAGGGTGCTCAGAGCCCCGGCCAACTTCCCCTGGGATGGTGCCAGGGATGGGGCAGCGACCACCTCTCTGGGCAGCCTGGGCCAGGGGCACAACATCCTCAGTATCAAAAACTTCCTCCTTCTTTCTAGTCTAAATCTCCCTCTTTTAGTTGAAAACAATCCCCTATTTGTCCTGTTGCAGCAGACCCTGCTCAAAAGTCCCCCCCAGGTTTCTGGCAGGCCCCTGGCAGTCCTGTCAGCCCCCAGCAGGTCTCCCCAGCTGGAGCCTTCTCCTCTCAGGCTGCCCCAGCCCAAATCTCTCTTTGGCTCTGTAGGTGTAAAGCCAAATTTCTGCTTCCAGCTCCCCCAGCATCACTCGCCCTCACATTTCAGGGGCTTTGGAAGCAGCTGGGAAGTGCTTTGTGTGCCTGTGTCTGCTCTGAGCTGGGTGGTCTCAGGGGATGGGAGAGCTGCAGCCCAGATGTGGTGCCCGGAGGGCACAGGGGTAACTGTGATTTCCAGGAAGGTTTTGGCCAAGCCAGCTCCGGGCAGGTTTTCAGGAGGCTGGTCAAGGCCACCACAAGGCCAGCAGGACTGTTCCCTGGCTGAATTTCATGCCTTTGTTTTTTTTTTTCCAGCTTGTGGACGTGCTGGAAGGATAAATGTTGGGCAATTGTCCCAAAGGTCTATCAACCCTGCCTGTCATTTGCATAGGGGACACTGGAGAAAGAGGATGGCAGAGGGAAGGTGAAGGATCCTCATGGATTTGAGTTGGTTGAGGAGATCATAAGAGGTAAGGTGTGGCATGATGGGGGCAACATATAGACACTCACAGCAGCATCTGGGGTAATTGACAGTGAATTTACAGAAATGCCATCATCATTGAATATATGTAAATTTAAATAAACAATGACTTAAATCAATATTTTGACTATTCCTGAGTAAATCACAGATTAGAATATCTGGATTATTCTTTTCTATTCGTAGGTTCTTCAGCTAAGATAAAATAAAAAGCAGTTAAGATGGCTCAGCCTTTGTTTCTCTTAGAGTAATTACATATTAGGAATATATACACGCATAAATACAGGCACACAATTATATATATACACATATCTAGGTGTTTTTATGTGTTTTTTGCATAAAACATGATTTTTAGGGCTCCACACAGTGTCCTTTGCAACACTGCAGAGAAAGGAAACTGAGCAAGACATAGAGCTGTCAAAATGTTTTTAGCAGACATTATTAACTGATAATTAAAGACTTGTTTAATTGTTGAGAAAGAAGTTAGGGAAGTGTATCCTTTTTGACTTGAGTAGGAAAACCAATATTCAGAGTCAATACTAGTTAGAAATAACAGATAGCTTAATTACCATATTTATGACATTTAAAGTAAGTTTATCTTCAAGTATAACAACAGATAAAATTAATTAGTTGAGGATCTTATCCCAGCCTTGATTCATATTGGAGCTTTGATCTGGTTTGTACCACTCTGAGCAGGTGACACAGGCACAAAGTGGGGAAAAAAGGAGGAAAAAGTCATTTTGGCCTCCATCAAGGTCCTTCTCAGGAGGTTGCCAGACCCCAAAAGCTCAGTTCAGAGCTCAGTGCCTCTAGGACCACATTTATGGATTACATGTTCACAGAGTTTATTTCTACCTTTTATATTTCACCATTTGATGGCTTAGGTAATTTTTTTTAAAGAAAAAAACAGACCCAAGCTATAGAAACAAATGTTCCTGCCTATTGGACAGCATCCATCAACTAAACCATGGTGGAACAGGATTTTTAAAAGCTGTCTTCTGGGTGGTTAAAGCATCTGTTTGAATTTTTCATATCATATGACTGAGGCCTCAGTAAACAGGATTTTGGGCTCCTGTGCCACAGAGACTGATGGTTTCTGAAGGAATTATATATGTCCCACCTCCCAGGGCACTCATCGTTGGCTGTCTCCAGCTGCTGAGGCAAATGAAATCCCACACTACAGAATCACATCATGGTGAGGGTTGGAAGGAACCTCTGGACATCATCTCATCCAACCCTGATGATAAAGTAGGGTTACCCACAGCAGGGTGCCCAAGATCACATCCAGGTGGGTTTGGGATCTCTCCAGAGCAGGAGACTCCACAGCCTCTCTGGGCAGCTGCTCCAGGCTCGGCCACCCTCACAGCAAAGAATTTTCTCCTCCTGTTCAGGTGGCACCTCCTGGGTTCCAGCTGGTGCCCGTTGCCCCTTGTCCTGTTGCTGGGCACCAAGGACAAGAGTCTGGCCCCAGCCTCTTGCCCCCCACCTTTAGATCTTGGTAAGCACTGACATTCCTCCTCCCTGGACCTGCCTTTGGTGGTGTTTGGTTCAATATGATTTTCAGAGCAAGAGCTGGCTTCTAGTTCATGGCAGGAGTCCACAGCAGACTGCAAAACACTGAAGGGATGGAGGTTGGATTGTCAGAAGATATAATTCATTAACATATCAACACTGGTAATCGGAAGACACCAGTACAATTAAGAACAAAGCCCATCAACCCCGCTGGCAGAATAATTTACATGCTTTTGACTGAAGAAGGCTGCTGGAGAGAATTTTCAGTCTTAGCTCTTCATTGCCCTCTTCTGGGAGGCAGGTGACCCTGGGAGATGGATAGAATCACAGAATCGTTTTGGCTGGAAAAGACTTTTAAGGTCATTCAGCCCAACTGTTAACCCAGCATTGCCAAGGCCACCACTGACCCGTGTCCCTCAGCACCACATCTGCAAGGCTTTTTAAACCCTTCCAGGGGTGGGGACTCCACCAGTGCCCTGGGCATCCTGGCACAGCCCTGGACAACCCTCAAGGGGAAGAAATTGTTCCTCAGCTCCAACCTAAACCTCCCCTGGCACAACTTGAGGCCTTTTCCTCTTGTACTATTGCTTGCTCCTTGGGAGAATAGACCAACTTCCTTCAGCCTCCTTTAGGGAGCTGTGGAGAGCCAGAAGGTCTCCCCTGAGCCTCCTTTGCTCCAGGCTCAGCACCCCCAGCTTCCTCAGCTGCTTCTGACAAGACTTTTTCTCTAGATCCTTCCCCATCTTCGTTGCCCCTCTTTGGATCCACTCCAGCCCCTCAATGTCCTTCTTGGAGTGATGAGTCCAAAACTGAGTCCAGGATTCAAGGTGCAGCCTCCCTCATGCCTAGTCCAGGGGGACCATCCCTGCCCTACTCCTGCTGGCCACCCTAGTGCTGATAGAAGCCAGGATGCTGTTTGAAAGGCTGTTAAGAGTACAAGGATGTTGTGGGTTCTTTCCTAAATTCTTAGTAGCATGACAATCAAAACACAACATCTTCTGGGCTCACTTGGATGTCTTCAGGCTCCAGGAGACACCAGTGCTGCCATCAACCTCTCGTGTACAAATCATCCCAGGGCACATATTTGACTACAAGTGTTTTGGGGAGGTTGTTTCTTCTGGCCACCTAGAAGGTGGGTGCATGGAAATAGTTATTTCCTCTGTGATGAGTAGAATGCAGACATGGGAAATGCATCTCAAGACATTATTTACAGCTCACAAGACCTACCAGGAGCTTTTTTTCTTGTTTGAAAGCCATGCACAAAAACTAAGTGTCCTGAATGTAGCTGTGTAGGTGCTGTGATAGGTATCTCTAGGCTTCAGAGATGTGTCCTTCTTGGAGTGATGAGTCCAAAACTGAGTCCAGGATTCAAGGTGCAGCCTCCCTCATGCCTAGTCCAGGGGGACCATCCCTGCCCTACTCCTGCTGGCCACCCTAGTGCTGATAGAAGCCAGGATGCTGTTTGAAAGGCTGTTAAGAGTACAAGGATGTTGTGGGTTCTTTCCTTAATTCTTAGTTGCATGACAATCAAAACACAACATCTTCTTCTGGGCTCACTTGGATGCCTTCAGGCTCCAGGAGACACCAGTGCTGCCATCAACCTCTCGTGTACAAATCATCCCAGGGCACATATTTGACTACAAGTGTTTTGGGGAGGTTGTTTCTTCTGGCCACCTAGAAGGTGGGTGCATGGAAATAGTTATTTCCTCTGTGATGAGTAGAATACAGACGTGGGAAATGCATCTCAAGACATTATTTACAGCTCACAAGACCTACCAGGAGCTTTTTTTCTTGTTTGAAAGCCATGCACAAAAACTAAGTGTCCTGAATGTAGCTGTGTAGGTGCTGTGATAGGTATCTCTAGGCTTCAGAGATGACCTTCCTGTAGTCATCACAGGCACTGTGGCCATGGGGAAATCCTGTAGAACTCCACTGCAGCCAAACCAGCAGCTTCCAGTGTCTGTCCCAGGATGCTTCTATACAACCCAGGATGGATCAATGTCTTGTACACAAGCCAGGGTGATGTAAGGTGCTTTTCTGGAAAAGCCAACTCCCGTGTCAGAGAAAGGGGAGGGAGTTCATGGGCGGTCACCATTTCTCATCAGCTTCTGGGAAGTGACATTTCAGTTGCTGTGAGAAGTCCACGTCCTTGGCCAGCTGGTCTGTGGCAGCTCTGTCATCAACAGGGGTATATAAAGACAGTTGATTTGAGGTAAGACATCATTCTGTGAAGCTTTCCATTGAGAGGAACCAGGTAGGGCAGACTGGCCACCATGTCCACTCTCCTGAAGTTCTCTAGGACTGAAGATGTAGAGTTCCTCCAGCAGTTTTAACTGATAAGGAGAAATAGATATATATTTTTGATAATATCCTTTGCTTCTCTAAAAAGAAACGCATCATTCCAAGCCATATAATTTTGCAGCTTAATTAAATCCTCATAAACAATTGCAATTTACAATGTTGGGTTTTTAGGAATGAATTTGGCTGATTATCATAGTCAGTGATTCTGAATGATTGTAGTACTTTGTGTTATTTCAAGAGCTTATTTGGAATCTGTAGTAAGATGTGATGGTGGAGAGATGTTTTGAGGCTTTCTTCTGGTACATGTTATCTTGGATGGGGCTTTGAGCAACCCAGGGTAGTGGGAAGTGTCCCTGCCTTTGGAAGAGGTTTGGAACTAGATGATCTTTAAGGTTCCTTCCAATCCAAACCATTCTGTGATTCTACATTATAAAGGTGTTATGGAGGGAAGGGGTAGATGGCTCCTCAGCTTTTTATGTAAAGATATTCTCCAGGACTTCCTACTAACTTGTAAGCTAAAAAAAACCCCCATCAAAACCAAAAAAACCCACCAACTATTGTTTGAATAATGAAAGTTTCTGTATTTTTATTAACCAGAGAAATCAGAATGGCCTATGTCATTACCTACACATATCTGGAGTGAAATAGGAGAGAATTAAATAAAATGGACATTTTAGCCACCAAGTGACTTGCTACAAACAGGACACACCACACCACACAGGCTGCCATGAAGAAAGCTCACCCCACCCCAGCCAGACCCAGTATGGCCACTCAATTAAAAATAAATAAAAGTCTAAATGGAAGTATTGATGGTTTTGTTCATGGAGCAGCATCATCGGTGTTATAGAAGACACTTCAGAAAATCTTGTTTATTTTAGAGGACTTGGATAAAAGTTGGGGGAAAATAATGACATTTCTTACTTTTTATTTTTAAGTAAGAACAACCAGAGTGTATGGGATTCAAATACAGGCATCTTTGCTCCTGGTATAGGCTATTTTTTTTCAGGTGATAGAAAGAAAATCACAATATTCATCTTATTCTTTAAGATTTTATAGGCATAAATACATTTTCTTGATTTCCTGCAATGTACTTGCAAGTACATCTTTCCTCTGAATGTGGTATTTCAATAGATCTTTAGAAAAAAAAAATCTATTTTTTCTAGCTAGAAGATTTATTTTATTGCATAAATACCAATTTTTATTAACAAAATCTGGTTTTTATGTCATAAGTAGTGTTTGGATTGGGCAATGCCAAATGCAAGACAAATGCATGACCTCTTTCTGTTTATTTCTTGGGAGCTGTTGCATTGGGTGGCACTGAATTTGGACATGAAGATCTTGGCCCTTTCCTTTGCTGTTCTTCTAGTGCTCCAAGGCACTTTGGGTAAGTGCTACATAAAATCAAAGGAAGTGCAGGGAGAAGGCTGTGACTATGGAGAACCTAGAAAAGAAATGGAAATAAAATGGGGCTTAGTCCCTTCTGTCCCAGGCCACCTACCACAGCCAGTGTGTTGGGGACCCTTCAACAGATGTCAGTTGGGTCCATTGGATGCACTGAACCCTTCTTTGGAAAATAAAGAAATGGAATGGCACAGATTGCAGGCAGACTAGACTGTCACTGTCACATTATGGAACCATAGAATGGGTTGGGTGGGAAGGGACTTTTCAAGGTCATCTAGTCCAACCCCCCTGCACTAAGCTGGGACTTCTTCAGCTACAAGCTGTAGTTGAACCTCATGATGTTGTAGTTCTGAACATAGGGCTGTTCAGAGCCCTGTCCAACCTCACCTGGAATGGTTCCAGGGATGGGGCATTGATCAGCTACAAGCTGTAGTTGAACCTCATGATGTTGTAGTTCTGAACATAGGGCTGTTCAGAGCCCTGTCCAACCTCACCTGGAATGGTTCCAGGGATGGGGCATTGACCACCTCTCTGGGCAACCTGAGCCAGGGTCTCACCACCCGGTGTAATAAATGTAAAAAAGAAATGTTAAAAAACCCCTATAACCCTAATTTAGTCTTCTTTGGGAATGAAAATCAAGATTCTGGGGTGGTTTTATTTTTTGCACACAGGTTTCATGCGTGCACCTAGTAATGATGTGCAATGCAAACAGGCTGGGGGTGCCTGCTTCACTGGCCACTGTCCCCCACCCAACACAAGGTCCTTTGGACGTTGCCAGCAAGGGGTGCCCTGCTGTCGGACCGTGGTGAGTGATGGGTTTGGTGAAAATTGGGGTTTTCTTTGGGGGAAGGGGTTAATTATTCACTTTCAGGCATCTAGTCTGCCCTTCAGATTGAAACTCTGCTAGTGTAAGCCAGCAAGGGAGCAGAGACTCTACACCCAGATAGAGGATTTCCTGAGGATTTCCTCAACAGCTCCCTCTGTGCCATTGATGATGCAACTCCAGAGCCTCATGGGGAAGACCACAGACAAATCTCTTTGGCAGCAATATGGAATCAGCTGGAAATAAACTATTTCTTCTGCTGTTCCCATGGGCTGGTTCGAACTGCTCACCATGAGTAATACTGACTTCAAGGGACACGTCCCTCAGTGTGTACACTGGAGATCTGGGATATTTGGGTCAGATTCATAGGAGATCTCCATGTTCCACATTGCCAAGGCTGCTAGATCTCACAGGCAGAAGACAACCTGAAAGTCATGTTGTCCTGCTAGGTGTTTTTTTTTTTTAAAGTTCCATAATTTTCCCTTTTTAGACAAAACCAACATTATATCATATTGTTTTTCTTGAATTCCTTATTGGAATCCTAAATCCTGTATCTCTACTCCAATATGAAACTGCAGAAATTAATATCCATGAAAATTTGCACTCTGCTCCACTGATTCTAATATTTCATTTTCTGTTTCTTTTTTTTGCTGTAAGATGATTCAGTTAGTCTGATTTTTGGAACCTATTATTTAAACTTTGTTCACTATTTCATAGTAGAGATGTTAAAAACTGTTATCATTACAAAATCTGACAGTTTCTTTCCCTTTTTTTCAGTATGATTAGTGACCGTTGGCACCTCAGATGGGCTAAGGAGAATTGGTAATTTTAGACATGCATCACTGCATTGGAAAATCTGGAATTTGGAGCTGAAAAGATGCATTTAAAACAAACATGCACACACCAAAACATGAACAATGGCAGAAAGAAAATAAACTCCTCCATAAACAACCTGAAGAAAATAAATCAACTCTTGAACCACCCAGAAAAGAGCAATATTTCTCATTTTTCTACAGTGTTTTTCTGTTGAAACTATATTGCAGCCGCCAAAAACTATCCCAGAGAGCAGGTCCCCAATGTGAAGAAGTGTTTCACCATGAGAGGATGCAGAGGAGGTTCTTCCTTTGGCCCTCAGAACGAATATTTGTTATTTTCTTTTCCTTTTAATGTTAGTAATAATGGGAATAACACTAGATGACAAAGTCTCCAGGAGCCACTGAACGCTCAGCTGGGATACTTGCATTTCATAGCCTATATATCTCAATAAATTGAAATAAATTTGCTCCAGAAGGCTTGTGTTTGCTCCTTATATCTATGAGGAATTGTCTTGTTGTCTTTTTTTGCTGGTGCATCTGGCTCTTCTCTCACCTGGTATCATTATCAGATATACCTTGTAGTCATTTACCCAAGAAGAGGAGAAGAAACCAAACCAAAATATGGACAAGAATATGACCTGGTGTCAATCATTATTAACAGTTTCAGTCAAGAGCAGCTTCTCCAAAAGCATTTTGACCAGGCTAGCAGAAAGCTGGCACAAACTGACCATGTTCAGAGCCTGTGACAATCCTAAAACAATCTCGTGGCATGGGGAGCATGGACACTTTTTGGCATCCCTTTTCTCAAACCCTTTTGGCCTTAGCATTCTGGGATGTTAGGGATGGGGAAAAGAAGCAAGAGATGTGTCCATACCTTTTAATGTGGAGGCTCCAGGCTGGTGGACGTGCAACCCACTGCTCCACACATCATGGTGCATGATAAAAGTTAAATGATAAATGCTTTAGCTAGTTCAGGGTCCAGAACAGTGAAATTCCATTAATATGATGATGGGGTACACTAGACAGCGGCAGCAGGAGCAGAATGATGGGAATGTGGTGAGACAGTTTCAAGACCTAAAGAAGTTGAGCTTCTGCCACCATGGGGTTTCTCTGCACGGCCATTCCCAGCACTTCAGGCTGGTCTACCAGATGTAGCCTGTAGAAGAGTGGAGGACTCAGCCTGTCTTCTGAACCTCAGCCTGGATTGCCAGTAGGGGGTGGGTTTTAATATTAGTTTTGTATATATTTAATGTTATTGTTATTATTAAATTAAATCTGTTTTAGTTTTCCAACCCTTCAGTCTCCTTTATTCCCTTTTTCTTCCCCTTTGGGAAGGGAGAAGAATTCATGGAGAGAATCTGTCATTTGTCTGCTGGCCAACCCAGCCCTAACCCTTGACACAGGACTCAATGACACACGAACTTAAATTAACTTAATTTAGTTAAATAAACTTCATTTACAGATAGATTTTTATAGACAATAAGAACAGCAAAAACCATCTAACATACATGGGCAGATGTCAGCAATGTGGTTTCATAGTGACTTGCTTTTATTAGAATTGAAGCTGCAAATCTCTTTATTGGGGTACAAGAGCTCCTCTTCAGATCTTCTTGTGCTCTTAAGGGTCTTCACCCCATGGGAGGGCTCCCCAGGTTTGCACCAAGGCTGGGAGCCATTGAGGTTCAAAAATGGGAGATGTCTCAGAAGCCCAGAGCTCTTGTCTGTGTGGTCAGTGAGGAGTCAGGCTTAGGAACTGGGTGTCCTGCAAAGAAAGATCAGGTGTTTATCTGGTCCACCTACCTCCATCCAACTAAATTGTACCTTGCTACTGTAGATATTAGGCTACTGTAGACACGAGGTAACACATGGGGTTCAAAACTACCAGATACCCTTCTGATCTGGATCTCTGACCTCTGCTTCTGGCCATAGGACAACCCAGAGAAAACGTGGACAATATCATTTAGCATACACTGCAGCTTCTGGTCACCCAGCATACCTGCCAGGGGATAGTTTAAGAATAAAACTAGCTTGGGAATAAAGAGTTTCACTGGAGAAAGTGACTGATCCTCTCACTTTATTGCACACTCTTTTTCTATGAAAAAAGTGATAAAGCTTCTTGATTTCTTTTCATCCTTCAGCATGATGTTTCACAGAAAACCAATTAGTTTCTAAATACAAATGCAAATAATAATAATTATTATTATTATTATTTTTAAAAATATATGTGTGGAATAGCTCCTCTAAATGCAGATACTTTCTTGCTGGTGCTTGATGGTTTATTCCTAGAGGCTGTAAAATGTCCTCTGGCACCTTGGTCTAATATCTGACACTTTGCACCTCATCGAGTCACTGCATCCTTGCTATGAGTCCTGTCTTGCTTCATGGTTATTCTCTGTTGATAAGCTTTTATCTTGTTAGTGTGCAGCTCCATGGAGCTGTGTGTGGATTAAGGAGGAGCCCTCAAAGATGTTTCAAGTCAGTTGTATCCACCCTGCTTAGCAGAGGCAGAGATTGATGAACCAGGAGATGGTTCTGCCCTGGTACCAGACTCAGGATGGAAGAAGTTCTTACTGATACGTGATGTGTTTTCAGCAATATCAGATGTGCAAACTCCAGGTACCTCACTGCTCACCAGCATCTTCTCTCTGTGGTTTTTCAGAGAAAGCAGCCTGGTGTTTTTGACACCATAAGGCTCTGCCTTTTGACTACCAGCCATAAACTCCAGCAATGAGAGGCTTTTTTTGGAGGGTGTAGGGGGCTGGAGAAGGTGATGAATGGCGATTTCCATTTATCTCATTTCAATGCCAAAAAGGAGAAAAGCCCAATAAATCTATTTGCTGTTGGAGCAGCAGCAACATTTCTCTGGAGGAATCCACCTTACCATTTGCAGCATTTCAGCTTCCCACCACGGCAAGTCCCAATGTCAACCAGAGGAGGAGAGCAGGCAACAAAGGAGCAGGAGCCCCGGTTCTGCCGGCAGGCTACGGTGTCAGCAGCTTCTTGGCTGTAAGCTGCCAAAAACAAGCCAAGGGAAAACTCGTTCAGGTATCCAGGGAGAAAGTTGGAGAGTTGTGGCATCAGATTTGCTCGGTATGGTATGGGGGTTCCTGCCACAGGGCTTGTGACTGGGGTGACCTGAATTTATGACTCAGAACCTTTATCTCCATCTTCCTCAAAGCCAAACTGATGGGACTAACATCTGGACATGGGACAAAAACATCATTGGTTTTGTATGATTTAAATGGATCTCTTGTATCACCTGGAGCCTTGTGTATCCGTGCACTTAAAAGGCAGAAAAGGTCATTATCAGCTGCCCCAACTCCTTGCTAAGCAGTAATCTGATCATCTCACTCATTTCTTCCCATGCCCAGCTCAATCCATGCCTGTCATCACACTGCATCCTATTTTTAATTTGAAAGACATGCAAGCTTTGCTCTGAATCAGATCTACCACACTTCAAACATTTTGTCCTAGTGGTTCTCAAACCTTTTAATCACAAATTGTTCAAGGATTGTGTGTTGCTATTTCCACTCAGCTGATTTTAAAGACATCACTAGACTTCGTTTTCCTTTGTCTCTTGAATTAAAAAGCCCTAAAGTGTTATGAGTCTTCTATATGTGTGTTTATGAAGAGATAAAAAATAATTTTCCTATAGACTTTATTGGGATTGCACCAGCCCTGGAGCCTTCTCAGGGGTGACAGTTTGTTTGAGAAGAGAGAACACATTTTGTGATGGATGAAATAGAAAAAGTCCAAGAAAATAACCCACCAACATGTAGTACAGGCTTTGTCTAAAGCTCGTACAACTACTTGCTTTTGGCCTAAGTGGCTCTACATTCCTTCTCTGAGTAGACAAACATTTGTTGGCCTGGGAAAGCAGCTACAAATTTGAGTTTACTGCAAGCCAAACCAAGAATGGAGATAGCTTAAACTTCTCTGAAGTCTCCCAAACAGCTTGGAATGATGCATGTGCATTAAACCCTCTTAATGTACATGGTCAGTAAAGCTTTGTCTGAAGCTCATACAACTACTTGCTTTTGGCCTAAATGGCTCTACATTCCAGCTACAAATTTGAGTTTACTGCAAGCCAAACCAAGAATGGAGATAGCTTAAACTTCTCTGAAGTCTCCCAAACAGCTTGGAATGATGCATGTGCATTAAACCCTCTTAATGTACATGGTCAGTAAAGAGTTCAGGCAAAGACCAACAGTCACAACTACATTTTTCAGGAGGTCTATTTAGCTAAAATATACAGTCAGGAGGTGCAAATGTAAGAAGAGAAAGCTCTCACATTGCAAGGTTGCATCTTAAGTATCAGGCTAAGAGCTGCCTCAATACACAGGAGCATCTTTATTTTCCATCATGACATCCTGTGACTGGAACACAAGATGCTAAAAAGAAGACTTTCAGGAAGACTGTCAAGAACTTCAACTCAATAGCTTAAAGATTAGGACTATGACTAGAGAACAAGACTTCTAATATGAAAGTCATGGAGTAGAAGAGCACAGAGGCAATCTGAACCTCAGCCCAGGGCTCTAACAGACTTCTCTGCACCCTTTCATCCACCACCTCATCTCTTTTCAGTCTTACCTGGAGCAGCCTGGAAGAGGAAGAAGAGAACAGCAACGAGGAAGAAAAGGATTCTCATGATTGCCAACTAGTAGTAGGATAGCCCTTGAAGGTATGAAGCCACTTCAAGATGGACAGAAGCTGATGTCCGAGGCAGAAGATGTTGAGTCCCTCTGCTTATAAAGGCTCAGGGATGGAGCAGTGCACAGATCCAGGGGGGTGAGGAGTGGTTGGCTGAAGAGCAGTGAGTTCATTGCCCTGTTACTATAGAGACTGGTGATGTATGAAGATGTTGCAACCCAACACATGGGAGCCACGTGAGCAACCTGAGCAACCACCAACCCACGCTAACTGACCTGAGCAGCCAAACCACCCGCTGTGCCAGCTGGTGGGCTGCACCCGAGGAGCACAGGGGATTGGAGGAGGAGGGAGGTGGGTTCCTGTGGGCTGCAATCCTGCAAACCACCAGATCTGCTGATGTACCGTGGCTCTTGGCCATGGTCTTGTGACAGCTTGTCCTCTACCCTGCCACCGGGCACCAGAGGCAGGGCAACCGGCCTGCGAGGCTGTGCAGGGCCAGGAGGCAACAGACCCTCCTCCTTGAAGGCAGGAGAGGATCAGAGCTTCAGTCCTTGCTGAGATCAGAGCTGTAGGGATGCAGCTGAAGAAGGCAGGGTAGGTGTGAAAGAGTTGTGGATATTCCCGTTCCAGGCTATGAATTCGGCAGACATGGATGTTCTTGACAACCCACTGATGTTCTTCTATCATGGTTCAGAGCTCACTTACTCTCTGCAACTTATATTTGTGACTTTAACCATGGATTTGTAGCAAAGCTTGAAGAAGAAGTCGTTAGACAGAAGGGACTGGAAGGGACACCACTGTTGTGCCACGCTATCGTAGGACACTGCATCCCAACTCCCCTCCAGCAATCACCTGAGCTCTGGCCTGAAATTGTCAGGTCCTGTTGCTCACTGCTGCTACAGGCACCGAATTCCCATTCCACTTTGATGCTTTGAACCTTCTTCCAAAGTCTAGCCTTTGTAGAGAGTCTAAACCTACTCATTCTTTGCCCAAAAAAAAGACTCTGGTTTAGTAACATTTCCTTCCTTTGCTTCTAGTCACCTTCCTGACATGGTTATGGAGACACTCACATCTATCTTCATGGTTTCAGAGACTCAGCACACCAAGTCTACTTGTGTGTGATGTTTCCACATCTCTTACCACCTTGTAACCTTTTCTGTATGTGAAAACTGCTTTGCCCACATCCCCCTCTCTTTGCACATCCCAGACTGCCAGTGGTGGGTTGCTGTGGTGAAGGTCTTGGGGAACGTGATGAGAAAATGATCTTCAGATCTTCAGACCTGTGCCAGAGAGCTGTGAGGACTGGGGTGGACAGTGGTGCTCTGGGGAAGGGTCATGGAGTTTCAAGCACATTGTTGAGAGAGACACAG
>NW_008629949.1:0-7964 GCF_000691845.1 Merops nubicus
CCAGTACCTGAAGGGTGCCTACAGGAAGGTGGGGGAACGTCTATTCAAAAGGGTTTGTAATGATAGGACAAGGAGCAATGGTTGTAAACTAGGAAAGAATAGATTTAGACTCGATATTAGAAAAAAAAATCTTTAATATTAGAGTGATAAATCATTGGAATGGGCTGCCCAGAGAGGTAGTAGAGGAGTCATTTAAGGTCAGGCTTCATAGGACCCTGGGCAACCTTACCTCGGGAGAAATATCTCTGCTTTTGTAGGGAGGTTGGACCAGATGACCTCTAGAGGTCCTTTCCAACCTAAAACTATTCTATTCTAAAGACATTTTTTCTAATATCCAACCTAAACCTCCCCCGGCACAACTTGACACCATTTCCTCTAATTCTGTCACTTGTTCCTTGGGAGAAGAGACTGATTCATAAGACTTGTGCTCCAAATGCTTCACTAGCTTCATTGCCTTTCTTTGGACACCAGCACCAAAATGTCTTTTTTTGAAGTGGGGGTCCCACAACTAAACACAGTTCGAGGTGTGGCCCCATCAGTGCCAAATACAGGGGGACAATCACTGCCCTTCTCCTGCTGGCCTCACTACTTCCGATACTAGACAGGATACTATCTGCCTTCTGGGCCACCTGGGCACACTGCTGGCTCATATTCAGCCAGCTATTGTCCAATACCCCCAAGTCCCTTTCCACCAGGCAGCTTTCCAGCCACTGCTCCTCAAGCCTGTAGTGTTTGTAGTGTTGTATGAGGTTGTTGTGGACCAACTGCAGGACCCAGCACCTGGCCTTGTTAAACTTCATACAATTGTCCTCGGTCCGTCAATCCAGCCTGTGCAGATCCCTCTGCAGAGTCCCCCCTACCCTCAAGCAGATCAACACTCCCACTTAGCCTGGTGTCATCTGCAAACTTCTCATCTGATTGGTTGGTTTTCACATCTCTGAATCTTCATTGTATCAAAAGTGGAAAGGAACTGAAGTAGTTTGATTTGTGCCTATGAAAAAGCACAAATTTTAGGCAGGTCAATTCAGGAAAAAAATGGCTCAAATTCAATGTAAGTGGGATCTGCTGCTTCAGGTAATTATCCTTTCAAGAGCTGAACTGCTGTGCACTAATGCATTTGAAGGAATTTAGCAGAAAACCAAGACAGACAAGCGCACTTTTTTTTACTAGAATAACATGGGAAGACTTGAGGTCAGTGACACCTGAAAATAAAGCAAACATAGCAGCATAAATACCTTGCACATCTCAACAGCTTCTATCTTAGAGCCTGAAAGTTTTTGCCAATTAAGCATTAAGCATAATACTTTCGTAAGTCTGCAGGTTGAACAGCTAAATAGCTCATGTTGCCACAAGCAGTGTCCTCTTTGTCACTGGCAGCATTACAGAACTGAAAGGAGGCAGCATGGACACTTCTTGAATACACGTTATGATTCTGGGTTTCAACCTCAAATCAGGGAAATAGAAAACCACTTCAAAGCCAAATCTCACAGGAAGCGTCCCTGGCAAACATTATTTCTACTATACGTCATGGCAATACAGCCAGGGGAAAAAAAATAAATGGAACTCTGCTCTTGTTTCTTCCTGTGTGTGGCATGAGAGGAAAAAAATTATTGCACAGTTAATACATATTTATACATATTCCCCTTTAGAGAAAACATTAATCAGATCTCTTTGTATTCAAATGTAGGCTAGCTAGCATTTTATGCACAACAATTAACAAATTCTAGAAGCCAGATGGGTCAACAGGATGTGCAAAATTTTCAATTTTGTGTTGCAGTGTTCCAAACTAACATGTTAGTGTGCTGTAAACAGAAACATGGTATCCAGGAACAGCAGTGTTATAAGGCAATTGAAACACAAAACAGACAGTGATTCAGAGATTCTGAACTTGAAAAAGGACTGTTACACCCTCTAGTCTTACTCGTGCACTATTACGTGACAAAAATCAAGATGTTTTAGGGTACTAAATAACCCCCAGATTAATAATATGATGGTAAAGGCAATACACATTCCACTACAATTAAAGCAGCACATATCTGCGTAATTTACTATAAATAAAAGCTACAATAAACCAAAAATAAAATAAAATAACAGACGGTGTAGAAGTCATTAAGAAAGCCACCTCCTTAAACTAATGGATTTAACTAAAGATCATCAAAACCAGCAGAGTGGAAAGGAGGGCAAAAGCTGATAAAAATGCAATAATAAATCCAGAGTAAAGAGTGATAGCAGACAGTGACCTCCAATACAATCACCATTGCTTTTGAGTGTGAAAGGATTCACGCACAACAGAGAAGGGAGGGAGGGAGGGGGGGAACCCTCTCACATCTTAACCAGAGCAGTGTTTTGGAATGAAAGACGCGAGAGGATGGAGAAATTAGTTGAGAAAGCAACAGCAGAAGCCAAACCCCACACTAGTCCCCGTTTAGACACAAACACTGCATGCATGCTGCGGGTACCCCATGCCACCTATGTGCTTTCCTGACGATCTGCTGCCACCTAGAAACTGAGCTCTGTCTCTGTGATGACTACTTTGGCGGTTCAAAGATTTTGATTTCCGAGTAAATTAGTTCACTTCTTTTTATGAGTGCTCATGTCTTTTGTCAAGTGTTTTGCATATTTAAAACCCCATCCAAATAAATTTAAGCATTCATCTAAAAAAAGCATTAGTAACAATCCCTAAGCTTTTAACATTCCATTGTTCATAACTGACATTCACTTGCTTAAGTATCTCTTGCAACCACTGTGTGTCTTCATTGCACCTCCTCTTACTTCAGAGGATCTTAGGCACCTCCACTCAGGCACACAGCTTGTTCTGGGTGCTAACTACTGAACTATTAACCAACTCAGATATGCATTTTCAAAGTGAAACAGAACTTACTTCTTATATAACATCATACATAGAAAATGTAAATAGGAATTTCTGTTTACAAAGTACCTTGAAAGACCCCAAAAGTCACAGAGAAGCAACTAAACCAATGAATTAACAATCACTTTTTTCTTGAAAGCAGAACTGAGGCTGAACATTACCAGTGGGCTTTTCAGTACAGCACAGAAGCAGTCATTTTGTTCTTTAACTACTGCTTTGTACTGGCAAACTGAAGCTAATTTTTGCCCCTACCTGTAAGATGCCTTGCTTTGTAACATGGGTTTTATCAATGGACAAGTTGGGTTTGGTTTCTGCTGCCAAAGTAGAATAATACCAATGCAACATATTTCTCATCCCTGGTATTTTGTGGAGGTTAGAAACAGGCCTTTAATGTTTATTAAGCAATGAAGAATTACATTACTCAGAGACAACACTGTGGCCCATAAATCAGCCCAATTTATGATCTACAAGCCAGACTGTTCCAAATCAGAAATTATCTCTGTTTCTGTCATAGCACTTCACTCTGCTAAGCCTTTTCTTAACACATCCTTGCTAGGTGGAAATGGTGAGCTCCCTCTGGGGGGAAAAAAAACCCCAAACCACACCACACCAACAGAAGTTACTCTGCATTTGAGTATTAGCTCATCTCTTCCCAACTGAAAGAGGGATTCATCCATCTAACACACACAGCTAAAAGCCCTAAGTGTGATGTCTGTCCAAGCCACCCTTTATGGTCAAAGGGGAGAAAAAGACACCTGAAGAAGGAAAGTAATTTCATCCTCAAACTGATTTCTAAAGTAAACCAGAGGAACAGCTCTCTAGAGGTGCCAGTTTCTCTTGAACAACAGTAAATACAGGCTAGGGAAGCTAACCACTGAGATGCAGATATGTTTTCTTCAGCTACCTAAAGATAGGAATACCACCCTAAGTGTCTGAAAGAAAATGTAAAACTAAGACTCAAGTTACTTTGGAAAGAAGATCAGCCAGTGGCACATTTCAGAAACAAAGAGCTTGAACAGAAGTGCTGCTACTTCACAGCATCTCAGAAATGTCTGTAACCATTTTTTTCTAACTCTGCTTCAAAGCCTCCACTATGAGGACAGTGGCCAGTTTCTCTAAGCAAATTCTATTTATTTTATCATGCTGCAATTAATTTAATAAGGCTATTCCTTCAAAAATATTTTTACTTGAAGTGCTCCACAGTCCAGGTGAAAGAGGGGAAATAAGAACACTCACTTGAAAATATTCAACCAATAACTGGTGCTTTTGAATAGAAACTTCAACAGTTAGGGAAACTGCACTTTAACTCTTATCAGTGGATTATTTACTCTTATTCACTAAAGCACAAGCCCAAGCATGCTTTAGTCTCAAAGGGAAGTCTTGTAAGAAAAAAAATATTTCCTTAACTTGCATTTTGCTGTCAAGATGATTTTTCTTTATTCACAATATCCTTTAATGAGTTTCAAAATATTTCAAAACCAGTGTCAGATGTAAAGGATATGCTACATCAGAAGCGTATATAATTCCTTCGAAATATTTGTTTTCCTATTGTCCCTCCACAGCACATTCACTAGTTACACAAAGTACATGTTACTAGATCTGCTTAACATTGCACTGTGCTTTCTCTCTCAGCTCTAAGCCAAATGAGGGTAAAAAAAAAAAATATTCCAGAACTGAACAACTTTGACCTCAGAGAAAAAAAAGCAAGGCATCTGATGCTAATAGAGAATCTTGAGATCAGACCATTTCCAATTTTACCACAATGTTTTAATGGGACTAAGCAGACCCTTGACAACATCTAGCACATTTTCTCCACCTAGAAAATATTCTTATCTTCTAGCTGTACCATTGCTATTCTTCAGCTAAGGAACTGAAGTAACAAGGCAGATTAAATAGCACTTCTAGCTCTCTTGATGTCTTTCAGGTATATTTAAACCACCCTCCCTACTAGCTTCAGTACTCTGACAATAACATGAGAAGTGCATCTCACTTCATGGCTACAGAGGCCTGGAAAAATGTGGATATAAATCTTAAACATGTTTGTGAATATATAAATTTTTCATATTCCTAGAGAAACTGATTAGAGATTCTGAAAGGCTTGCAACAAAAAAATAAAGTGTTTTGTATAAGTCATAACACAAATCTGTGCAAAGTCCCAAGGCATCTAGCCAGTGCTCTGTCTAGTGACTCTCTTGATCTGCTCGAAAGGGAAAGACTGGGAGCAAAATCTGACTAGTAGCAAGAGCATGAAATCCCAGTCAAAGGATCAACAGAAAGCGTAAACTCTAAATTGGATGTGTTTTAGGAGGTATACCTTGAAAATAGCGACAGCTCTGTGTTTCTCCCTCTTCCCATCATCTATAGGCCATATCTCAAATTTGTAACACTGCTTTTCAGTGTGGTATACCACACACTGAAGTAGTTTTACAACACAATGAAGAGCACACAACCATTTTGCTCACAGACACCGCAATCAATTTTTAATTGCTACTTCAAAGGGCATGCAGCAAGACACCACAACTATTACAGCTATATCCACACAAGAAAAAAAAAAAAGAAAAAAAAAACAAAAAAAAAACCAAAAAAAAACACCAAAAGGACTAAGTAAAGCAAATTAGGCATAACGTTGTGAAACTGTTACACTAATAGCAAATGCTCCCACTTATAGGAATCGATGAGAACCAAACGACTATTTTTCCTCAAAAGTTCCCCTCTCCTCCCTGTTTTCTTTCTCCGCTGTCTGCAATAAGAAGTTTCTTAAAAAAAAAAAAAATCATTGCACCCCATAAAAACCCAACAAACCACACCAGCCAACAGGCAAACAGTATTCTCCAACAACTGAATATTAACTTTGCACTTGTAGTTGATGCAAAATCACTCTGTCCTGAGAGTGCTGTGTCCAAATAGCTAAACACAGATATGGGAGAACAGCAGCCCCAGAAGAAGCAGCCCTGTCCTACCCCCAGTGACAGTCTAGTGCCAATGACTGCCACTGACAGTCTAGTGCCACCACTTCAGTTTTCAGGCTCTGTGGCCAGAATCTGACCTAACTGAAAATCAGCATTTTATTTTTGATTTTCAGTAGGGTCAATTTTCATCAACATCACCTTGTATTTATGAGAGAAATGACTGTCCTTATGAGGCACTATTGCTGCCACCTGAATTGCACTGACAATCAGACAGGAAACATCGAGTTCCAGAGAAACTACACATGAAAGATGTTACCCATACCTGTTAAAACTTCATGACTGCTAAGTAGGAGGGTGGAAATAGGCATATACTTTTGACTGAGATGAATTTTGCCATGGAAATTGCCCTTTATTTCCCTTTGCTATAAAAAGAGGTGAGCTCAAACTTGCGTATTTGACTTTGAAAACTCAGTTTCATCAGGTTGACAAATGAACAGATGCTTGGATGGTGTGTCTCTTTTTTCATAGTATTCTACTTTGTTCTGCTTCCCAGTTACTCTTCAAATACTTTTGAGTTGGATCTATCTCTCCCCATCTTTTATAGGTGCCCATACTGAGCAGAAATTAAACATGTGACCAATTAAAATTTAGACATGCAAGTTTCAGCTGTTCACCCTCATCTTCTTCTACAGCAAATAGAAAGTCTTCACAAAAAGGAAAAAAACACCCCATTCAAAATGTATTCAAGCAACAATATGTTTCTTAAAACAAAGACTGCCATAATGCAAAAATGCCCAAGAAACAAAGAAAGATGAAAATGCCAGATACTACTTGGTTCTGATACATACAAAACAAAAGGGCCTAATCTAGAGAGGCTGGGTAGGAAAGTCTGCAGATGTGAGTTGTGATGATGGCTTTTTCTTTTCCTATGGAATGGATATAAAAGTTAAACATTTAATAGACTAAGAGGAAACACATCAACACTAAAATAATGAATGTATACAGCAGAAATACTACTGCTAGCTATAGAAAGTAAAATAAAGCTGAATTTGGCTCATTAGCCAAATGATGACCAAGGGAGGTCAGATACAAACAAGCCAAGTTGAAACAAGGGGTGGATTTGTACAGCTCAAACAAAGGTCAGGCAGATAGTACAACTAGAAATTACCAGTAACATTTTAAAAAGCACTTTCAGAGCAGACACAGGTTCTGCAGTCATTTGCATGCTCTCATGGTCTGAATATGAAGCAGCAATTACAGCTAGAGAAAGGAGAGGCATAAGACAAAGATTTTGCCACATCAGGTGTAATAAAGGCAATGCATAAGTCAGTCTACTTTTTCTTTAGAGTAGGCAGATTTTTATGAGATGTGCTTGAGGAAGTGCTGTAGGACGTGAATTAACTGAGTACTAGAGAGTTTTCAATCAACATCCTCTCCAAGTCTTCCAAAGCAAACTGCAGAGACTCTTTCTAATCTGTTCTTCTGATGTGCCAAAGAAATTAAAAGCTCCAGGGAACTTACACTGTGTAAATGCAAGGCTGCACAAGCTAGAGAAATAAATCAGAGAATCTTCTCCTAAAACTCGGAAAATCTTTACAAAACCAAATTGCTGATGACTAGAAATGAGACCAAGACAGAAAGTGTTGAGTCTGTAGAATGTTGTATTGCCCAGCAAACACACAGAAACATTTTAAGGCAGCGAGGTTCCTGGGGCCCTAAAGAACACTGCAGCATTTACAGTGCTCGAGCAGCAAGGCATGCCTTTGGAGAGCCACAGGCACAGTAACGTCTCTGATCACGTTTAGCTCAGGAGTTGGCTGTAATCAGATTCTCAGTCAGAGTCCTGGCTGAGGACAGATCTTGACAAGGAAAAGAACATTTTGGAACCAAAGACAGAAAAGCTATACACATCAATAGTCTTAGCACTGGATCAGATGAAGGGTTTGGGTGTGCATGGACTAGAGGTTGCAATCTCTAACTTCTAGGGCCTGGCTCCCAAAGTTGGAATGAGAGCAGGATACAGCTTGGCTTACAACAATCTAAGATCACAATGCTGTAAAAGAGGCTGCCCCTCTATCACCCCTTTCAGAGCTTCTCCTCTGCACAGTCATGTGTTCACTATTCCTACTCCATCTCAGGAAAGAATTAGAAAAGGTGTGCCCACAGTCACATAAAAATGCATTCCT
>NW_008629949.1:7995-14896 GCF_000691845.1 Merops nubicus
ATTTGGTTTCCAAACAAAACAGGGAGATGACGCTACCAGCCACACATCAGTATCACCAACTACACCAACAGAACAGAGGAATCAAAAACCTACTGAAAGAGAAATGTCAGGGAGCAGCAAAGGCTGGCGGCTCTCTAAACCAAGGATGACCCCAGTGCTGGCATCATCCTCACCAACAAGGGCCACAGTCCTACAGCACCTGAACGCAGCAGCCAGGTGCTGAACAGGCTCCACTGACAGTCCCAGACAGTGGGGGAGCAAACCAGATGCATTTTCTGTCTTGGGATCCAGTCAAAAACAAAAGACGAGGCAGAGGCAGGTCTGTAGCCAGGTACACCTACAACACAGCTCAAGAAAGTAAAAGCCCAGGCTTGAGCTTAAATGGAGCTCCTGGGTGGAGGTCCCAGGTACCAGTGGTCAGGGTAATTGACACCCAGTGGTGCCCTAAAGGCCCTGAAAGGGACTTCTACAGCAACACAGTCTAAAGACCAGTATTGTGTGTAGGTGGCAAGATTTTGGCAGAGGCAGGGCTGCAGGAGTAGCCTCTATGGAAAGAGGTCAGGGCTTGCCCTGTGCTGAACACTGCAAGCTCTGCCATGGCCTCACTGCTGGCCAAAGCTGAGCCAATCAGCCACGTGTGTGGTGCTGGGAAAACATGTTTAAGGGAAGGCAGAAAACAAGTGAGAAACAACAGGAGGAACATCAAGGTCAGAGAAAGAGGGGGAGGAGGTGCTCGAGCAGATACCATCCATTGGAGGTCTTTGGAGGAGACCTCACCAGAGACGATGTCCACAGTGCAGCCCACAGAGGACCCCGTGCTGCAGCAGCAGGGTACTTCCTGAAGGAACTGACACCTGTGGAGAGCCCATGCTGGAATAGATTTTTCCTGAAGGACTTCAGCCCATGGAAAGACCCATGCTGGAGCAGGGGAACAGCATGTGGTGGAGGGAGCAGCAGAGACAGTGAGCACAAACCCCCTGTCCTTCACCCCCTCTGTGCTCCTCAGGGTGGAGGGAAGAGGAGTCAGAAATGAATGATTGAAGTTGAGCCAGTGAAAAATAGAGGAAGGTGTTGGTTTAATGTTGGGGATTTTATTTTTTCACTAACCAAATATGTTTTACTTTATTCCAAGTAACTGAAACCAAGCTGAATCTGTTTTGCCTGTGACTGTAAGTGGTAAGCATTCTCCCTGTCTTTATCTTGACTCATTAACTTTCTCATCCTATTCTCTTCTCCAGCCTGCTGAGGAGGGGCAGTGAGTGTGCAGCTGGGCAGGCATTTGGCTGCCAGCCAACGCTCACTCACCACATCATCAAAAATAAGTACCCTCTTATCCCCAAATGCTTTCCAAATTTACCAGTCCTCTTCTCCAAATCCCACCGTTTGTGCAAATAGCTAAAAAGAGCTAGTCCACGTGTAATGATGAGCAAAACAATGACTCCCTAGGGAAACGGATATTAAATAAAACGCAATTCATTGAAATAATAAGTTAATATAATTTAATGTATTAATTAGATTAAAATTAGGCAACAGGATTAAGAACTGTAAGAAAGCATCTCTCTCCTCAATCTAGAGTCCCCAAATCCTCTCCTAAACATGAGATGTAGCTACATGTTGGGGGGGGGGGGGGGGAGTTTTGAGCAAGGCTTACTGTCTTCTTTTGAGAAACATGAGAGAAAGGTGCCACAGTGGGCTGCCTTTAATCACCTCCTTCTTCAAACAGTGAGCCAGCAAATGGGAGACCTGAGGTCAATGCTTAACCAAACCTAACAAGATTCAAATTCATATTTTCTGCCTCCTCAAGGCATACCTTACCCACTTGCTAAGTATGGCTAAAGGGGGGAAGCTTTCCAGGCACACTGGGCCGTGGTGCAGAGGAGAATACAATAATCAGCCTGTCAAGTTTCACTGGTGGTCATGAGTTCTGCCCCCTCCTCCTGCAAAGCCACTGAAGCAAACAGCAGTCTACAGCACAGAACTTAGGAGTTTTCTGCCAGCTGAATGCCCCAGTCACCACAGTAATGCTCCCCTTGTGCTCTCTCTCTTTTGATCAAGACTCAACATTCTGGTACTAGCCATGTTTAAGGGAATCCAGCCTGATCAGGCTGGGAAAACACCTTCCTCTGCTCTGGTAGGAGAGTAACAGAAGTTAAAACCCCTTCAGGCTGAGGAAGGAATTTACACTAGTCACACACTCTCTCAGTAGGTGTTGTAGCCAAATAAGCTGTAATACAAAAGATGTGTAGGTGGACTGTCACACCAGGCTTGCAGCTTTGGAAAGGATGTGGTCAAATCTGCTTCTTGGGAAAGACTCTCTGTAAGCAGGCATTAACTGAATTCTATTTAATCTCATTAAGCCCCTAGAAGTTGGAAGAATGACTGCCCATTTGCTGAAACTTTATTACATTCCCTGGTCCTAACAGATCCACACTGGGGAGAAAAAGTTCAAAAACAACTCTAGGTCCCTGAAACTGCCACATCAATGGGGAGCTACCCGTAGCGAAAGCTGCTTCAACTCCTAGCTCTGATGGGCTGTGATTTTTAAGAGGAATTGACTCTCAGGATCCATGCTTCTCCAGCAGTGAACTAGATGATCTTGTTCAGTTTTCAAGCTGAAAAAATACAGCTTATAAACCAACTTGCTTGCAGCTTTATCAAGTACAGTGATAGTTTATCAGCTTTCATGTCCGTAATGTACTAACATTTCTGCTAGGTAGTTTGACTTCCAAAGTTCTTTTAAGAAAGTGCAGAGTCCTCATTCAAAAATTAAATTACACTATGTAAGGATTCATGATAAGCAGTATGCCCACCTGCATGCAAAAAATCCCAGGGTTAAACAAACAGTGCTTTGATTCAAAGGAAAGAGCCAACAATGAAAACTGGGAATGTTGAAATAATGAATCAGATACTTCAGCAGCAGGCCTGACCCCGAGCCTTTCCTTTGACATCTGCAAGCTTTCTGCAGTGCGAGTGTGGTTCAACACAGATCCTTTACACCCTGTGTGTGATCAGGGGAGAGATCTTGGGAGTATGCTGCAGAAAACAGTCAAGGACAGTACATCAACATGCCTACTGGCTCTCAAAGCAACTTCATCCCACCACTTCAGCCTGCTGCAGAGGAGGAGATCTCTCCACTTAGGTATGCAAGCAAATCCTAAACTTGTACCTACCTCACTTTCTAAATCAAATAAAGTTTTAACAAAACTGTTCCAACTATTTAGATCTACTAAAATTCTAAGGGGCACCTGGCACGCTCCCTCTGCTCCCCAAGCTGCTCCTTTATCTACATTCATCTGAATATCTCACTTATTCTCGTCCATACTCACCACCACTGACTGAGTTCCCCAGATTTTTTCCACCTATGTCTTAGAGGAATCTCACAGCCAAGTATAAGTTTGCTGAGGCTCTGTTATCTGTGTGTTTGTCATGATTTTCCTTGGAATAGCTGCTGTTCTCTGCATAAGAATTTAGTTTAAATTACCTGGTAAATTCATGTGTGTAGACAGTTTAACAAAGCAAGACCAAGTTGCTTGTGAACTAAACTGCAAATTCATGATCAGAACTGGGATGAATGATGATGTTTCTAGTTTTGCCTCACTTCAGGTTATCTTTCCATGCAATTGCAGTCTACTGTGCATCAATCAAGGAAATGGGATACCGATATCAAAGAAAGCAAAAATACCTGCAGAGCCTGGGTACTCTAAAACACAGTGCAGGCACTAGAGTGGCCATACACAAAACCAGCTTGGGTGCAGCAGAGTTTGCCAGTCTGAGCTGTGCAGTGACCCTCTCAGACCTTCTCCATCTCCACAAGCCACAGAGTTGTCTCTGCCCCAGGCTACTTAACTTTACTTACTAGCAAGACCCACTAGCTTATACGTGGTGCTGGATGAGGTCCTTAGCTAATGTGCAAACCAGACAGCCCACGCAGAAAGAATGAAGAGCTCCCTTTTATCCTACTTGTCAAGCAATTATGGTAACTAATTATGGTAACTAAACAGTTAATCTGGACAGTAACTCACTAAGATTTTAGGTGGCTTCCAGTGAGCTGAAGAGGAATATTTTGGCTTTTGACTTTTTTCCTGGGCTTCCTTTTTTAAATAAATATTTCACTGCTTGGACAGCATTCAGCAGAAATCAGTCTTTAATTAAAATTTAACAAAATACATTTGTTATGCTGGCTGGCTGGACTTCCCTAAACAGTCCCATTATCCTTCCTTGATGGAGTAAACAGCACAGCTACAATTTTCAGGAGCAATTTAATATTTTTGCTTTTGCTACTAACAGCGCCTTCATGTTCATTTCCTAGCTTGGAATCAATGCCTGCACTATGAAGACAATGCAACTTTGCTGTAATAAGGTTAGTTGTGCCTGTGATGAATTACTTTTGGGTCTTAATGACTCTCAGCATGGAGTTTCTTTTCCTCCTGCTTCACTGCTTAGAACATTTCAATTACTTTTTTTTTTTTTTTTTTTGCTTTTCAACAGCTGTCAAATACCACTGCTTTGGATCCAAATTAAAGCACTTAATCGTTTTTGCAATTATATTCCTTGCTAAGGTGGGACAAGATACTTTTGGCCCATTATAATTTCTCTCTTTTTATTTCCCCCCCCCACTCTGTCTCATGACTTTTAAGAATTAACTTTCTCATTGCATAAATTTTACTAGTGTTGTTTCCTACTAGGGATGGGTTTCTCTTTTTATCACATGTTCTTTCCAGTCGTTCCAAATATATTGTTTCTAATTTACTATCTGGCATGTCTCAGTCCTCTGTTCAAATCACTTCAGAGAGGATTCCAAGCAGAATATTCAATTAGAATGGCATGACTGAAAAATAAAAATGTTTAATGATCTAGTTATAGCCTATGGCTACCTCAGCTAGGTTATCCCTCAGTTGACCCCAACTGTATTCAATCATTTGGGCCACAAACCTTTGATGCTGTCATGTTGTCTGTTGATACAGAAGCTGTCCTAAAGAAGTAGCACATTCAGATGTGAAGAAATGACAATGACATGGGGAAGGGGTCTTCACATCGATCAGTGTTTATGAGACAAACAAAGTTAATTCCTCACTTTTCTCCATACTGGCTCTTTTAAGTCAGCACAAATGAATAGGTTCAGTAGTCCCTGTCCTAGCATATGACACAAGTCACTGCAGGGATTCTGGCTACACTTAAGCATACAAGGGATTGAAATACTGCTTGCCAAAATTAAAGCAGATGGACCCCATCTCACAAACTATTTCCTTTTTGTAACCATCACCTTCACAAAACATATCGCACAAACACCTTAGCAGTTAACTTTCATCTTGCAAGGAGGTTATGATTCTCTACCAGATTATACACTGGCAAGAAATTGGAATGCAGGGCTGTACACCTACAGGCCTTCTGGCAAGTTTGCAATGGGATCACCAGGGAAAATAAAAGCACATAAATGGAAAAATAGGATTTTCTCCCATAACTAACTACATATCTTATAAATACCCAGCTATCATTAGATGCTATAAATATGACTGCTCAAACCAAAAGCAGAAAGGTTCAATGCAAACCATAAAAAAAAAAAAAATATATTCAATGTGTTGGTAGTTAGAGAACAGATTAAATCACAAAAACTAAATATGGGGGCAAGGGAGAATTCATTAAATGCCTGAGACAGGCAAGTAATCAAGTCTGTGCTATGTTTCTGAGGTTTTGTGAACAAGGTAAAAAAAAATCTCCGCTGAAATAAAGTACCACTGGGGCCTCCTGCCAAATATAACAAAGGGTGAAGGCAACAGTGGGAAAATCACTCTTCAACAACAGGATATGTGGAAAATGTCCAGGACATGCTACCAAAAAAGCTGTATGTGACCAGGAAAACCTCAGGAAGCAAAACAATCTACCTTGCTAGAAGATGTTAAAATGTCAGCCTTGACAGAAACTGTAGGAGAACAATCACCATTAAGGACACATGAAATTGCCTGACACCACCTTTACTACAGTACAAGGAAATTGAATAACCCATGTGAATGAAATGCAGAAGCAGGCTTGCCTAGGCAAAGATAACTGGTTAAAATGTCATTTCAGGCATTGCAAATATTACGGTTAAAGGGTACTTATGCCGAGTCCAAAAAAGTCCAGTGGTGGTGCAAGAAGGGTTGTGGGACCATAGCGGGGACCACCAAAAGTCTAATAGGTAGTGAGAAAGTACAGGAGTAGGTCATAGGCATTATCAATTCCCACTAGAACTTGGTGCTATGCAGGCTCACATGGGCTCCCAAAGAGTTCACATTAAGGAGATAAAACTGAGCACTGAAGGAGGAATTAGGCAATTAGGCTATGGTAAGCAAGGGCTTCATGGAAATCCTAGGTTCTAGCACTATAATGGCAGAACATATACATGCTGTGGCAGAAACAGCTTAGGACCTTTACAGGATGAAAGTAAGAACTCCAAAACATGATTTTGCTGAGGCTGGGGTGGTGTGATGGGCTTCTTTTTTTAAGCACACAAGAAAAGACAACAAAACAAAACTCAAACCCAAAACTCTTAAAAATGCCGTAATATTTTTCCAGAGGTTTGTGTACATGGATATTGGACAGCTACATCACTAGGTGAGGAGGAGAGAGGAAATAAGAACTTGAAGGCTCTGGCACTCACTGAAAAAGAAGTCACTGGAATCAACTTAATGTTTCTGCCAGAAAATTATCCATGTTGCAGACAACACAGAAATTTATGCCATCAGATTCCATAGCCAGACACCGACTGGGGCAATGCACCAGCAGTTTCAGGCTGCAGCATACAACAGCATTTAGTCTGCATTTGTCTTCCTTTGCTATATAGACTTTGTCCATTTGGCGTTTTTAACCAAAAAAAGTGCTATTTAGAAGAGGAGGGCAAAACAGTTTTCAAGAGCTCCTGCTG